>NW_021320166.1:75789-177598 GCF_001605985.2 Dendrobium catenatum
TTTTGTGCTTGTTTCTTTTTAGTTATTTTTGTTTTTGCTTTCCTTTTCTTTATGATGATTTTTCTAGTTCTTAAATTTTGGAAATTTATAGCCAATGATAAGCATCTCTAAATTGGTTAAAGGGAGAAACAGCGTTGCTGGTCTCCCTCCCTCTAACCTCATTTAGTGGTATAATTTTTCTTTTCTAAACAAAAATCTATCTCAAATTAACAACTGGTTTTTGAAATTAAGATCTTTTTTTCTTGCTAAAGTAATCCACCTTATATTTATTATATCCAAAGCTTTTATATATCTTTCAAGTTAAATGAAATATTGCCATTGCACTTATCATATAATTGCTAAAGTCTGCTTTGTGGTCTATTCTGCCTTACATTATAGAGTGAGTTTTTCTTCTCTAATATCTGGAAGATCTACTCACAACTAATTATATTTTAAGAGTTGTTGAAAAAAGGATCTAGCTTGTAAGAACAAGAAAAAGAAAAAGCCCAATGATGCCAAAAATAAAAAGACGCGCAATGACGCCAAATTTAAAAATCTATATACATAAAAGTGTATAAAAAAATAAAAGATGCGCAAAGAGCACCATTCAAATTAACAAGAGGCATAAAATGAGCCCACATAAGATAAGCTTACCCCTCTTTCAAACTTTTAAAATTTTAGAAGAATTCATGAATTACTTGATAATTTTAAAGGCTTGATTTCAAATACCATGATTGAGATAAATTGCTTTGGTATATTATTCTATAAGTTATTTTTCTTTGGAGAAAGTTTTGAACGGATCTTCTTTTTACCCAATTTGTTTATTCTGAGTTAGGCAATTTATTTTCAAAAGATAATTTGTGCCCTGAAAGAAGTCCAAGCTAGGGTTAACAGGATCATATATTCTACCATTTTCAGAGTTTGACATTGTTAACTCATTGATCTTTCGAAATCTTTAAAATATTTGGGAAATTTATCATATGCCGCTTTAAAAAATTTAAATTAAAAAAAAATTATTTTTATCTTTTTTTGTTGATGTTTTTAGATTAGTTTTATTGTTTGTGGACTCTCTCTGGTCATCTCCATCTTTCCCTGGTTTTCCAAATTTTGTCACATCATCCTGGCCGATATTTTTATCATCTATTTCCTTAGGTTTGTCTATGTTAAAATTAATCCTTTTAGAATCTTATTTCAAGAGGATATCCACATTCAAGGAATGCCTCTTTTCGCCACCACTCAATTTTCCTTTTTGCTGACTTTGATTTATGCCTACAATAAATAAACCTTTTACTATTTTCTGGCAAACATATCTTTTAGTTTTGATGAGTGTAGGATAAGATCTTATGTCCTGAAGAAAAGGGTAGAAATCACTAGGGAAGATTTGGAAACCATTTTCCATTTAAGAACTCAAGGAGTTAGAACCCACATAATTACTTCAAAATCTGATTTTGACTGCTTTAAAATAAACAAAGTTCTTAGATGGATTGCACAAGTAAGTCATTTGCCTAGGGTTTATACTTAAAACCAAAATGCAAGGGTCATTCAGCTTGTCCTTAGAATTTCTATTATTCCTAAAGCTGGTGACCGCATTAATATTAATCCTCTTCTATCCATTGTTACCTATCTTATCATGACTGGAAAACTTATAAATGAAGCCCAACTTATTCTTGATTATATTCATGGCCTTTCTGAAATTAGGCATGTCTCTCATAAGAGGAAGAAGAACATTGCTTTAGGACACCTAGTGATATATATCCTAGAGAAGAAGTACAATCTTGCTTATCCTAAGCCTCTACTTAAATTGCTATCTACTTCACTGATGCTTCATTTCGAGTACTTTTTGAAAAAGGTGATAATTCAAGTGAGGATTCTGAAAGAAAAGGGGGAGCACCAACACCTGCAACTGTACCTGCTCAAGGACCTAACTTTTAGGAGAAGGTTCAGCGCTTTGACTGACTAGGGAGTCATTTTGATTAACACTTTAATTAACTTCAGACTAACTTAAAATCAGCAGGAAGCACAATACCAGTAGGACATGGGTTGAATTTGAGGTTAGTTCAACTCGATGAACACCAATGTGGTTATGATGAATAACTATTTTTTTGTATTCAACTAGCCTCCTCCTCCAAACTAGGGCCCCTCAGATTACTAGATGTACTTCTTATGTATTGTCTTTTCCAGTCCTTTGAGATGTGATGTGATGATATATTGTTTGTTTAGTGTTTATTTAATGTTTTTCTGTACTTATCTTTTGTTCTAATTTTTATTTTTAATGTTATATTACTTCTGCATTTATATATTAATATCAAATGTACTTTAATATATCTCTTCTTTAAATTAATATTAATAAAATATGTCTTGTTTTGATTAATTACTTTTGTTTATTATGTGAAATATAAGTTTGCTTATATGTTAATCCTAACTTAATTGATCTAAAAAGTGTTATAACATGAACTACAATACAAAAATTAATTTCATTATGAAATCTAATTTTTAAAAAAAATTTAGTTAATTTATAACTCGATCAAGTTAAAGCTATCAATCTCATATTCTTTTTAGGCATACATAATTTTAATGATATTATTGTAATTTTAATGTCTTATTATTTTTTAATTCTCTTTTCAATATAATTATCCATGTACTTAGAGAAGTTTAAGTTTTTAGATTATTGATTTTGAAAAGATCAATTAAAAAAAGGAGAAATGTATACGTGTATAAAAATCAAAAGAATGCACAATGATTTATAAATAAAAAAGAGACACAAAATTAGCATAAGCACAAAAAGATACTCAAAGTGTGCCATAAATATTTAAAAATATATGTAATATCACTAAATAAGTGTATTGATAATATTCTTTGTTCTATCTTTTAATCTTCAAATTCAAATTAATCTAATGTTCAATTATATTTTGTATTGGAAATTGAATTTAATTAATCTCCATTTTATTATTTTTGCAATAATTCTCCATATTTATTTGTTTAGAATGTTTCATGACCTTGATATATTTTTCTTATCTATGTTATATTTTAATTTAAATATTTTAAATCTTTATTTTTATTTAATGAACATTACTCTTGTTATTGTAATTACAATTCAATCTTTTTCAAGATCAATTATTAAAGATTTATCATATGACTTCTTTCATTTCAACTTTCCCTTCTTCCTTCTTTTTTTGTTATTGTTAAAAAGAGGTGAAATATTATTTGGTTTGCTTTTTTTTTTTTTAAAATATTTGTATTTGATTGTTTCGTTTGTTAGTGATGTTTTATTTATTTATTTTTCTTTTTTCTATTTGTGTGTTTTGTGTATGTTTATGAAAATTAAAAGAAAAAGATTTGATTTGTTCTTAATAGAAACCCCCTTAATTATATTCACATGTTTATTTTTTTAGGGGGAGTTAAGGAGAAATTTAGGGTTTTCAATTTTATTTAAATAATAATTATTTTTCCATCATAAAAAAGGGAGAGATTGTTGAGATAGTTGCTACTTAGTTCTTGTATGTTTGATATTCTTGCAACTCATATGTTTTTTATGATTCCAAATATTATTACTTTGATTATTATTTTTACAAATATATTTTGAAAGAATTATTTTGCTCTTGTGTGTACTAATATTTTAGTGAAATTATACTCCGGATTGTTGAAGACTTCAAATCAAGATTAGTTTAAAGTTTATTGTAATTATAGTATGTATTTTCCATTTTATTGAGTCTGAAAGAGTGTGGTTATAATTGAGTAACTAAGCACACACAAACACTGGTAGAGAGTTTAAAATTTACATTTTTTAAACTGATTGTACTGTATGATATCCATTCGTACAGGACGATCTAGTCAGTTATTTTATTTTTTTCCTGATGAGTAGTCGAACAAACATAAATGAAAATTTTTCTAAGTATGGATCATACTGTACGAACCTAATTTGTACATGCCTTCCAGAGTACGAAATGGATGGGTCCTTATTCATTCAAAAATAATTTTTTCTATGTATGGATCATATGCGATGATCATAATTCATACATGCTTTCATGAGTATGAAATTGACAGGTTTGTTCTAGCTAAAAAATATTGTTTCTAAGTGTGAATCATACTATATAAACCCAATTTGTACATGCTTTACATAGTATAAAATTATGAGGTCCCATTTCATCCCAAAATTTTGTTAAGATTAAATTTGATTTTTTTTATAACTGATCATACAAGACGACGTCATTATATGTACGCCGTATTGAGTATGAAATTTTGGGGTCCCTTTTTGTTTAGACGAATTTTGAAAATTCACTAACTGTTCATCTCGGATAAACATAGTTTATATCAGATGATGATTAGGTACAAAATGATTTTGTACCTATTTATAATAGGTTTGTATGCAACAGTATTTGAACTGTTCGTACATATGAGATTTGATTATACTATACGATTGTGTATGCTCAAAATTGAAAACATCAGTTTTCTGGACGATTTTTTATGTCTTTTATATAAAAGGTCCACTAAAACTAACGTAAAAAAGTCTTATGTTCGTGAATTTTCAAGGGCAATTGATGGAGAGAGTGTGAGAGAGTGTTTGAGAGAGATTTCTTACAAGTGGAGTGTGAAGGGTTCACAAGGTTACTCAAAGGTAAGGATCTCTTTGTAATTATGGTTATCACTCTTCCTCTTATCTTTCTTAATTGCTCGTGAGAAGATTTTTGAAGAAGATCTGGTACTCTGCTGACACTTGGAGGGTGTGAAAAGATAAAGGTAATCTGCCTACACGTGGAGGGTGTTAAAGGACGAAGGGTCTCTGCCTACACTTGGAGGGCGTGAAAGGACGATGGTTCTCTGCTGACACTTGGAGAGTGTGAAAGGATGACAATTCTCTGCCACACCAGAGATTGGTGGTAGAGAGGTTTTTATAAATGCTTCTCCACCATGCTGTGTGGGTAAAAGAAGTGTCACTTTGGTAATAGTGCAATACCTGAAGAGGGAGTCTTTAGGGAGTGGATGTAGGTCATGTTTAACCGAATCACTATAAATTTCTGTGTCTTTTAAATTTATGCATTTTATTTACTATAAGTTATTTTTTGTGATTGAAAAGTTTTTTTTTTAACTTCAATTAACTTGCTTTGTAAATCAACAGTTTCAAATTTTAAAATCTAAGAGAATTTTTAAATTACCAATTCACCCCCTCTTGGTTAGCCTTGAGACATTAGTTTAGGTTTAACAACCTAATCTTAATTCAATGAGAATCAATAATTAGTAATTTCAATATGTTGTGTGGATAGAATGCTAATGCTAAAATTATTCTTATTGAATGATGCTGATCACATATTTCTTCTCCAATAAAGATCCTCGAACCAAACAACTTTGTGGAGGTTCTCTTATGTGATTATTTTAGCACATATTTTTTCAAACTCCTCCTTAGAGTCACATTTGCTCAAACACTTATAAAAGAGTCCTCTAACTTTGTTGTTCCTATTAAAGCACCAGAGTTTTGAAGGAACCTTCCAAGAGAAGTGCCATTGGCACAATCTATGGCTAGTGTGAGATAAATTAGCTTCTATGTCCTTATCCATTACCTGGTCCAAATTAGTAAATACTGTTATTAGATATTATTCATCCATTATTCTTACAAATATTCTAAAAAGCCATATAAATGATTCACTTATTTTCTCTAATAAGAAGCCACCCTAAGTAAAATATTATGCCAATAATAAATGGTGCTTAGATTAAATTATATTTACTAAGCTTATAACTAGTATAAAAAATCACCACATCCCCAAAGTTGTCATAGTATATTCTACTCATCCCATCAACCCAAAAAATATATAATAATATATGAAATTCTTTAATTTGGATTAAAAGTTTGTGAAGGTTATTAAACCTAGTAGAACTAGCCCGAGACTCACTAAGAGGGGGGGGGGGTGAATTGGTGCTTTAAAATTTTTCTTGACTTCAAAGTAACAAAAATAATATTTTTGAAAAACTTTTTAGTAATTAAAAGTACCAAAATCTAAATGAATGTGAGGAAGGAGATCTTTATCATAAATAGAAAAGTTATTATGATGAAATTTTGATCTACGTGACAAAGTAACAATCAACATTTTCCTAAGTAGTTATAATTGAAAAATAAATACAGGAAATGTAAAAGTGCGAAAAGAAAAAAATATACTAGATATTTTTATAGTGGTTTGGTCAACCTTGACCTATGTCCACTCCCCGGAGTCCTCAGCTCCAGAATTTTTTACTAAACCAAAGTGACTCTCCTTTTGCATCAAAAGTAAGGTAAAGAAGCCTTTACAAACTCACTTCCTCAAACCTTTGATATGAGGAAGTGCCGGATATTAAGTCATCCTCCTGGTGATGGCAGCAGACATTGACTCTTTTTTCTCCCTCTTTGAGAAGGTAGATAACCTCAGGTCCTTTTTCTCCCTCACGGAGAAGGAAGATTATCTTGAGGACTAGACTAAGAAGTCTCTCTCTCTAGAGAGGTTCCAGAAGACTCACCAAGGCCATAGGAGGAGCAAGGGTGTAGCTAGGCTAGAGAAATTGTGTGATCCCCTAACATTACTTCTTCCTTAAGCTCACGCTCACCTTCTCCTTTTTCTCTTAAACCCTAATTTTCATCTCAAAAGCTCCTCTTTTAGAGTTCCTCCTTCAGTCACACATTCCTCTCTTGATTTCCAAGAGAAACTTAAAAACAAAACCATTTGTAATAGTCTTCAAGAAACCCTATAAATTCAATTTAGCCATTAATGTTCGTACAGTATGACTCTAGTTCGTACAATATGATCTATTAAAAAAAAGTCCCATCCAGTATGATGTTAACAGTCATTCAAAATGAACTATTTAAATTTTATGAATACATCATACAACATGATCAAGCAATCATCGAGTATGATCTATTCAATTTCAACTATTCGAATGGGATGATTCCTGGGATGACAAAAATTAATCTATATTAATCATCCTCTACTATTCAATTTGTATAATATGGTTTGCTCATTTCAAGTACATTGTTTAGTATGATATAAATATCTTACAGTACAATTAATTCAAAAATCATGGTTTCATTTAGTACGATCACTAGGATAGACAGATTTTATCTCTATTAATTCTCTAGTATGATCAATATTGTATAATATGATTATATTCATTAATTAGACCATGATTTGATTGATTAATTATGGCAATTAATTTTAGCCAAAATTCAAATGTTCGTACAGTATGATTGATATCTTACATTATAATCAGTTCACAAATCATATTTTAAAATCTTACTTAAATTAATATGGTTGTCAGGGTTTTTAGATTATAATGAATCATACTGTATGATCATGATCATACAGTAAGATTGGTTCATTGAAACTAATTTTATTAATTAGCCATTAAGCCTATTTCTAGATAATATATCGTACAATGCGATTAAAAATTATACAACACTATTAGTTTTAAAAAAATTAACTTTAAAAAATTTCTCTCCCTCCATATGTGTATGCTCACCTAAATTATATATAATCTTACGTTGCTGGACTCAAGAAATAAAAAAATAGAGAAAATAAAATTATTGACTCTTTTACAACCTATTCTACCCAATCTTGAGTCTTCAACATTCTTGAGCTTTGTATATCTTACTTGAAATGCTAGTGCTCACACACAAGAGAAATATCTAAAATATTTAGTGAGAAAATAACAGTTCAATCAATAAATTTTGTCATCATCAAAATCATAAACCGATCCTTGATTATATTTTTGATGATATCAAATAATATTGATTGATAGATAATATAAATATTCTTTTCTCCTAAGCTCCCCCTTATTAGGTGATGAATTTAAAAAAAATAGAGGTTGCAATTACCAAATTTTATAGTTTTAATTATTTTTTTTATTTTTTATTTCTTATTTTTTTATTTTTTTAAGGATAATGATAAATAAAAAATAGAAAACTAAGTAACACATACACACCAAGATTCTATTAAAACATAAATGAAATAAACATTATATTTTCTTCCCCTTTTGACATCTCCAAAAGAGGAAGAATAAATAAAATAAGAAAGTAGTACAAGAAAAATAGAAAGATAAAACAAACAAGAACTATAGGTAAGGCGGATCTTTATCAGGATGTGGTGGTGATGGTTGAAAGAATTGATAGATGGAGGCAAACTAATTGTCAATGGAGGAAAATTGTTCACCAATTCATCTCATATCTTTCCCGTGCTATTATTGTTGTTGAATATGGTAATCCAACATGGTTTCTATTCATTCGAGCCATTAGATTATGTCATCATGAGGGTACTCCGGATAGGCAGGCATCATGCGAAGGCTCATCACCTTCCTGCGTAGGTGGTGGTATTGGTGGTGGTGGAGGTCCACCAGTAGGTGCAGCTTCCACTTCTTTATCAAAGTCTAGCTCGATTTGCGTTATTTCGCGATGAAAAAGAATACATAAGAAGGCCTTCATATAGAAAATAAGAATATTATCAGGTGGAGCAGGAAAATTGAGTTAGTATTTATGGTATAAGATGTATCCTATGATGTGTCCTAAGGCTATATTCTATTTTCTATGGGTACGTGGATGTTGAATATGAGTCATGTTCTGGATATAGTCTAGAATCATTTGGGTTTCATTAAATTGGGTATTCGACATATTTAGGAAACTGACTACAGAAAAAAGTGGAGTTATGTTTATTCGATCTCCAACTTTAATGGAAGTCCAATCAAACTCATTTGAGAGCAAGGATTGAGGATGAGGCCCTTAGGTAGAAAGTCCTATATACTTTGCTAAATATGCTTTTGTGATCTCTACATTCTGATGGAAAATAAAGGAGGTCATGACAGAGATTTCTAGGTTTATCCTAAAATTGGCCAAGAATTCATAAAGAAGTTCTGAATTATAGAGAAAGGTCATTATAAGAAGAAATTGAAGAGTTGTGGAGGAAAAAAAGTTGATAACCTCAAAATTAAGTGCGACTTGATTTAGTATTCAAGATGGGGAGATTTTGCTCGCTTTGTATGTTAGGTAGGCTTGTTCATCTTTAGTAGAGAGAAAATGATCGTCAAAAGGATGAGAGGAGAGGAGGAGCTCCCCTGAGTCATTCTTCCTCATTTGCTTCCATCGGTCATAAAATAGGAAGGTTTTGAGAGTAAGATTGTAAAAGAGTTTGAGTGAAGTGAACCACTAAAACCCTCCAATTTATAATTTTTTTAGGTAATCTTACAGTATGATCATGTTTGTACAGTACGATCAGGGTAGTTAATTCATCTAGATGACTTGTCGAAAAAAGTAGACAAATACATAGTATGATTAGGGTATCATATTGGATGATCTTAAGGAATTTCATTCATCCCAAGGGGTCGTCAGTATGAAATTTTTTTTTAAAGAAATGCAATTAGAATTAAACAATAAAAGGAACAACTACAAATATAAAAGAAAAAAAAGACAACTAGAAACCTATAAAAGCTACTTTCCTAACAAATGCAAGATAACCATTATTGAAAATAAAAGAAAATCTCAGAAAAAATATTTGCAAAAATGAAAACAACATAATAGAAATAAGATTCACTACATTTCATTTCAAACTAGATGGGGTGGAAGTGAAACTAAATATTAGACAACCCAAAGGGTTTGTTAGTGTCCCAGAGTTTCCAATCAAGTAAAAACTGAAAAATAGTTAAAATCTTATCCTCCATTATTCTAATTCCACTATGCAAATATAAAACATTACAGTTAAAAACCAATTTGAGCATCCAAAAAGCTATCTCTTCAATCCTTAAACCAACACCATCGAGACTTGCCAAACATTTAATCTTCATGAAGCAGAACTCATATAACCGACGAAAACCACCTATCTTCTATAAACAACAGACATAAACTTCACCAAATGAAGAATAAGAACAAACAGAAACTCTTAAGCCTACCTAACAAAGCCAACAATACAAAATCGAGAAGCCTAAAAAAAAAATTTCCCTATCAATCTCATCAACATAAGAATTCATTTCAGATAATAAAAGGGGAATGATCTCCATTACTATTATGTATTCCCAAACCTACTTTCCTTCTTCTCGATAAATCTTCCACCGAATCAAAAGATTGCAATTCTTTAAACAATTTTATTTCACAACTTGAAGAATTAACATCATTCTTCAAGCTACCCTCTTTCACACCATCTTCTAACCTGATATCATATCCATATGATGAAAAATCCAGCGCAGCTTCAGATCCACCATCTGATTTCCCTTCACATTGAACATCATAATCACATACCTCAAGTACTTCAGCAATAATCTTCATTTTTTCCCTCATCAAAAATAGTGTCAAAAGGAGTAGTTTAATTCACACAAGCAGGATTAATGCCATCAATACCACAATTTAAATATTCAATGACAATAACTTTAACCACATTCTTGACATCAGTTTCATTGACATAAATGTATTGAACTTCATACTCATGAGATAAAACATTAAACTTATTATTTTTTACCA
This sequence comes from Dendrobium catenatum, assembly GCF_001605985.2. Classification (NCBI taxonomy): domain Eukaryota; kingdom Viridiplantae; phylum Streptophyta; class Magnoliopsida; order Asparagales; family Orchidaceae; genus Dendrobium; species Dendrobium catenatum. The sequence continues at coordinate 86,228 of NW_021320166.1, forward strand.
AATTTGATATAATATTATCAGATATAACACAAAACCTATCCACAATTCCTTCAAAATTATTGTCAAGTAAACCAGTATCCTTCCCAATTTCATTTCCAACATCAGCAATAGAATTATCCATAAGGATATGTAAAATAGATTTCTGAATTCCACCATATAGTTTTTATTTCTGAATAAAAAATTTCTTCTCTTTTTATTCCTGAATTTAACATGCATCCAAGGTCCATAGGCAATCTCATTATCAGATTTTTAAACTACTTTATTCAGACTTTCCCTGACAGAATTATCTCTAGATTTCAGTTTAGCTGAGACATTAGGACAAACAGAAACTGTATGTCCTATCTTGCCACACTTGAAACATAATGCAGATACATTCTATTGAATTTTTTGGAAAAAATTTTCCACACAACCCTTTAATCCAAATTCCAAAAGGAAGCTTAATATTCAAATTTTTTCGAACATAATCTATAGCAAATTCCCTTCTACCCCGTTTAAATATGTTTCCATCTAATAACAACGAGGTTCCTATTCTTGATACAATCTTAGTAACATTAACTTCATCCCAACAATGAAGTGGTAAATGAGGCAATCAAACCCAAATAAGTGAAGTTATTCCCTCCATAGAAAGAGGACAAAGCATAATTATTATCGTACCAGCCGAGTTAAATTCATCCCAATTAAGTTTGACATGTGTATCGTACAATATGAAGAGAGGTATCATACAGTATGATTGGCAATAATTTTGTACCAAATGGATTGATTTCCTCAATGATTAGTGACATATGGATCGTATAGTATGAAGAGATGTGTTGTATAGTAGGATGTAAATATTTTTATTGATCTAATATGAATCGTTAATTTCATTTAAGATTCTGATCTATGCATATCATATAGTATGAATGTAGATCATATAGTATGATATCAATAAGGTTTGTAAGATTCTGTGATCAGTGTGATGTCTATGTGATGATCAAGAAACATCTTGAACCAAATTATTTTTTAAATCATAAATAGCACATTAACAAATACATAAACAAGTACTTGATCAAACATTTACAATTTAAACACATATAAATGAATGATTTAAAAAAAAAATTATTTAACTTGAATTAAGCATGAATTTCTATAACACCTAATTTAGTCTTCAAGGTGCTAAAGGTGTCATAGGTTAGGGGTTTTGTGAAGATGCATGTCAATTGATCTTTTGTAGCTATATGGTGAAATTCTATATCTCCTTTGACTACATGATCTCTTATGAAGTCATAAATGTCTATATACTTTATGTGGGAGTGTTAAATTTGGTTTTTGGATATGCAAATCACACTAGTGTTGTGACACATAATTTGAATGGTTCACACAGGTAATCCAAGATCTAAGATTACTTTAGCTATAAGACTTGAGTAACACATCTCCCTATTGCTATATATTCTACTTTAGCTGTGGAGAGGGCTACTGAGTTCTATTTTTCTTCTGGACCATGAGAATAAGTATTGTCATATGAATTGGTAGTTTCTACAAGTACTTTTTCTATCAACCCTATATCTTATAAAATCAGAATCTAAATATTGTATTATTTCAAAGAAGTGTTGTGTCTAGGATACTAAATTTCTAGGTTTAGAGTGCCTAATAAGTATCTAAGAATTCTCTTAACAGTAGTCATATGGGATTCTTTTAGATTAACTTAAAATTTAATACAAAGGCAAACACTAAAAATAATATCCAATCTGCTAGTCGTTAAGTAAATAAGTGATCTAATTATTCCCCTATACTTTTTTCTGATCTAGTGATTTTTTATTTGGGTCCTTGTCTAATTAAACAATGGAGCTCATAGGAGTGTTCATGGCCTTAGAATTATCCATTTTGTATTTTTTAAGAATGTCCTTGATGTATATACATTAGTTAAGGAAGGTTCTATCATCCATCTATTTTACACTAAATCCAAGAAAGTAGCTTAGTTCTCCCATCCTACTCATCTCAAATTCTCTACTAATTATTTTTGAAAATTCATCACATAGATTTTTTATTTGAGGATCCAAATAAGATGTCATCGACATAAATTTGAACAATGAGTAATTCTTCTCCATCTTTCTTTAGAAGAGGGTGGTGTCTACACTACCATTAAGAAATTCTCATTCTAAAAGAAAGGTGATCAGCCTTTCATACCAGTCTCTAGGTGATTGCTTCAATTCATGTAAGGCCATCTTTAGTTTGATACATGATTAGGGAATTATGAATTTTTAAACCCTGGAAATTGCTCAACATAAATATCTTCTTGAATCACCCCATTTAATAAAGTACTCTTAACATCCATTTGATATAGCTTAAAACCCCTAAAGCAAGCAAAGCCTAACAACACCCTAATGGCTTCTAGTCTAACTACAGAGACAAAGGTTTCATTAAAATATATTCCTTTAATATGGTTATATCCCTTAGCTACTAATCTGGCCTTATTCCTCATTATTATTCAAGAGTTATTCATTTTATTTTTGAAAACCCACTTTGTTCTAACCAAACTATAGTCCTTAGGTCTCTTGACTAATTCCTATACATCATTTCTAACAAATTGGTTTAGCTCTTCTTGCATTATTAGGATTCATAATTTATTGGCTACGGCTTGATCTATTTTGGTGGGTTCTATCATAGAGATAAAGGTTGACTGACTATCCTCTTTACTAAGTCCATGCCTAATTTTAATACATTCAGATGGGTCTCCTAAAACAAGTTTTTTAGGATGACTAGAAAAATATTTCTAATCTCCAGGAAAATTCTCTTAAGGTTCTACTCTATCTCCTATAGTAATGGTTTCTACCCATTGAATGACCTCAACTTCTTCTTCTTTAGGTTTAGATTCAGAGGTCTTATTTGATTCAACAAATACGACATGGGTAGACTCTTCAATTATCAGGGTCCTCTTATTAAAGATTCTATAGGCCTTACCTACATATGAGTAACCTAAGAAGACACCTTCATTAGACTTAGGATTAAATTTTCCTAAAGTAAATTTTTCATTAATTAAGATAAAGCATCTACAGCCAAAGACATACAAGTGAGAAAGGTTGGTGTCCTACCCTTAAGGAGTTTATAGGGTATCTTATTAAGTTTGGATCTAACATTCACCTAATTTAGAAAATAATAAGTAATATTCACTACTTATACCCAAAAATAGTTAGGGAGTGAATACTCAGCTAGCATTACCCTAGCAGCTTCCACCAAGATTTTATATTTCCTTTCAGCTATTCCACTGTGCAAGGGGATCTTAGGGGTAGAGAAATTATTTTCTATTCTTATCTCATGACTAAAGGATTTAAACTTATCATTATTAAACTCTCCATCATGATCACTATGAATTATTGAAATTTTACATCCTAATTTCCTTTGAATCCAAGTGGAGAAAATTCTAAATTTCTTAAATGAGTCACTCTTATGTGTTAGGAATCTAACCCAAGTAAATCTGGAGTAGTCATCTACTATCACAAATCCAAATGTCTTCCCTCCTAGGATGGCTATTCTAATAGGTCCATGTTGTTGTAAATCTTGATTCAAGAATTATAATTTTTTTGATAACAAATATTCCGGGCGTTCATGTTTCTCTACTACTATTACTACTGTACATCTATTATGGTTGCCTAGCCTACTAACATTTTAGGTCCACAAGGTCAATTGGAATTAAAGCCTACTCAATATTGGGTAGATTAGGACCGAGTTAGTCTGTAATTTTAATTTCTAGTATTTTTTATTTTTTCTTTAGTTAAATGTAATAAGGGGGATCCTGATGCTAAGTAACCTTACACACACACACACTCAGGGGGCAAAATTTTCTAAGTTTAAGAGTTTTTTATTTTTGATTATATCATACAAAATGATCAAAAATTATCCTGGATGATCAGTTAAAAATAGAAATCCTAATTAGAGCATCTATGTAAAGTCAGCCAGATTAAGAAAATTGGCCTGGACAATATTCACATCATCCTGGACGATATGCTCAAATAAAATATACTCAATCACCAAACTCATTTAGGCAATATTTTATTTTTAAACTTTTAAACTAATTGTATAGGATGATTACATATCATCATGGATGATTCATTAAAATCATGCATAAAATATTTAGTTGAGTAAGGAAAGCAATTAAGATTCAATTGATCAATCATATTGTCCTAGACGACCGCAGGATTGTCCTGGATGATTAGTAAGAAATATCTTAGTTTTCTCTTGAATCACCTAGATGTCCTAAACTATCTATTGGACGATCAGTTATAATTCTTCATAGTCCAGATGTATCTCTTGGATGACCCAAACTATCTATTGGGTAATAATCACTAATTTTGAACTAATCGTACAGGATGATCCAAGCATCATCTTTAATGATAAGTTATATTTCATCATAATTCAATATGTATCTCTTAGACATCCCAAACTATGTGCTGGATAATATGTATGATTTTGAACTTATTGTACATGATGATATCCATATCATCCTAGATGGTTAGAAATATATAATGTGTTATAATTATATAACAAACCCAGATCATCATGTTGGAAGGGCTGAAATACATTGATCGTACAATCTTAGATGATCTTTGATGGCAAGTTGGAAATTAGGGAAATTTTTAAGGCCTTCTTTATAAGATCTCTTATTTATTAATTAGAGAATCTTTTGCTATTGTCCTAACCTGAGAGAGCTTAGAGAAGGAGAGGGAGAGCTTGGGAGAGAGAGAGAGAGAGCAAATTTTATGAGGGGGAGTTTGTGAGGTGTTCATAAAGGTTGCTCCAAGTAATGATTCAAATTATCTTCTATAGTCATCATCCTTATCTCCTTGATGGCTTCAAGGAGGCCTTCATCAGCACTAGATAAAGATTCTCTGCCTACTTTAGGATGAAGTGAAAGAAGTTAGGGTTCTCTACCTACTTCAGGAAGAAATAAAAGAAGTTTGGATTCTTTGCCTCACTGGGGTCGATGAAAAGCATTTTGTATGGGCTTCTCCACCTTACTTTGGGAGAAAAAGGAGAGTCATAGTGGTGTTAGTGCAATACCTGAAGGAGAGGCTCTAGGGAGTGGATGTAGGTCAAGTTGACTGAACCACTATAAAATATGTTGTGTTCTTTCTGATTATTTTCTACACATTATTTTTACTGCGATTAAATTCTTAGGTGAAATCTCTAATTAGTCATTTTGATTATTAGTTTAATTTCTTTCCGCTGCATGATATAAAAATAATGTCTTTTAGTTAAAGAAAATTTTTAATATTCAATTCACCCCCTCTTGGTTAGCCTCGTGACTAGTTCATATGGGCTTTACAACCCTAACACACTTTTACATGTGAAGGATTTCTCGTGGCCTAAAGGTGTCAATGTCTTTTATTGAATGAAATGAAGATCTTTTTTATTTTCCTAGTTGATAGACATCATATAGGAGGTCTTTAATGAAGTCTAACTTAGGTATGCCTCTAACTAGTTTTTTTTGGGTGATATTTCTAAGAGTCTTCATGCTCGCATGACGTAGTCTCCTATGCCATAGACAAGATTCATCAATTATAATTTTTAAGCATAACGAATTTGAATATTTAATGCAATTCAAGTTTAACATATAAATATTATTCATCCATTTTCCTTCTAACACAAGTTTCTTTAATAAAACTAACATGTACTAGGTTGTGGTTTATTGGCCCTTGGAGTGGTAGTACTGCTTTCTGCATATTACAGGGAGTTTTAGCTCTCTTCCTTTATGTTATTACATTGTGGTGGCTCCTTTGGTGATATTTCTGATATTTGGTCTTATGGTTGGTGTGCTTAGTGAGGCCTTCGCTGAAGTTTTATTTTTGGATCTATTTTTTCCTTTGTTTCATGGTTCTTAGTTGTTTAGGTTGTTACTATTTTTCTTGTTGGAGTTGGTCCTTCCTGGTCTGTTTCCCGTTTTTGGGGATGTTTAATTTTTGGTTGGATGGGGTTGGTATTACCCTAGTTTGGCAGTTGTATTGGTGTTTTTCTAGCAGTTCTAGCCATCAATTTGTCTATTATTAATTTTGTTGTCTTGGCTAGTTTGGTTTTTATGTTGACTTTGGATGTCATTTTCACTGGCTAGGCGATTCTTGTGTTCTTGAGGGTTGGGAGCAATGGTGCCTTGTCTTGGTTGTATTATTGTAGGCTGACTATGAAGAGTTATTTTTGTAGTTTAATTAACCTTGACCGCTGGGGTTGTTTCCTTTGATATCAATTGGTGTTTGTGCAACTTCTATTTCTTGTTGAGATTTCTATTAAGTTGTTTCATGTGGTTAGTTTGTTTCTTAGTGTTTTGTCTCTTTATTCTGTTATTGTTGGTATGGTTAATTTCTTGGACTATCATCATACTTTCTTTGGGCTATATTTGTGCTTTGTATATTTTTCATACCAGTCTTTTTTGCAGGATTTGGCTTGTGCATATAATCATAAGGGTGGCATTGGGGTTGGTAGCGTGGAGCTTTTTACTATTTTTTGCATTGCTCCTTCTTTTTGGGTGCTCTCTTTTATGCATCGTAGAATGTTCTTAGATAACTTTGTACCTCTTAGTAGTAGGGAACTCGAGCTCTTAGGTTTTTTTCTTTCCTTTAATTTTGTAGCTCTTTGAGCAGTAGCAAGCTTGAGGTCCCTTTAAGGATTGTGTAATCCCTTTTTTTAATTAATGCGTAGGCCCCTTTTTGTGAGTTTCCCCTAAAAAAAATGCATTTGTGAGAATCAAATTTTACAAAAAAATCTTTTGTCGCATAATTGATTAATACTTAGCAAGTTATACTTTAAACCATCAACTAATAAAACATTTTCAATCATAAAGTGTTTAGAGTTTATAATTGTACCTAAGCATCCTAATTTCACTTTGCCTCCTAACTTAGCCTCTAGTGTGATGAACTACTTTATATCACCAATATTGCCTCGAGCAACCACTATCTTGGTACCACATTCTCTCACTAGGTCTTTTATTAGAGCACCCCTATAATGTCATTTAAATGTTAGATTTGGAAACCCAAGAAAGTTTGGGTTCCACCTTATGCTTGAATGAATGACAAGAATGCATGTTTTGTTGTGATGCATGAAATTTCAGCCTCCACACTAACTGTATCCTATGGTGGATGAGCATGTGCGGGATATATGTCCTAACATGCCACAAGATTAACACTTAGTTTCAAAGAATGGGTTTAGCCTATGTGGGCGATGGTGCCTCTTCCTAAGTTTTTTTTTACGCATGCTGTGTTGAGGGGTTATGCAATTGAGCTATTAAAAGTGGTGGTTTATTATTCTCCAGCGTAGTAATTTTTTCTCTTAAATATTCATTTACATTTTTATAGCTTGCCACTTCAAATTTTAGTGCATGCTCACTACTATCTAATTGACATGCAAGTTCTTCTAATTCCTTGAATGCTTTTTCTAGCTCAATATATGATATTTTCAAAGAATTGTGAGCATTAGATAGATCAATATGCCTATTATTTAATGCATCAAACTCATTCGATAAATTCATTTGATCTCTATTTAAAATAGAGTGCTAGGTAAGCTAGCATGCTCTTTTTGTAAAGTAGAAAATTCAGTATTAAGATTAGCATGTATTTTCCTAAGCTTGTAGTGTTAATCATTAATTTTTTTAGAAATAATAAATAATTCATCATAAGAAAGGTGACATACCTCATCTTGATCTGATTAATCAAGATTATCATTAGCCATTATATATAAGTTTGTTACCTCCTCCTCTGCTTCTTGTTCTATCAGGCAAAGTAGGCCCAAAAAGTTTTTGTGTCTTTTTCTTGCCCCTATTATATTTTTTGGCTTCTCTTCACCCTTCTCCTTATTTGAGTGAGTTTTTAGGTTGGGGCTGTCAGCTCAAAGGTGACCTAGTTTCCTTCACTCAAAACAAATTATATAAAGCATAATAGATTTATGTCTTTTACCTTTACACTAGTTGTTTTGATGATGCCTCTATTTTTGTTTCAAAAAGCTCTTGAACTAGCATGTCATTAAGGCTATTTCATCATCTTTATCTGCTGTAGAATTGTCACTTTCATAATCATTTGCTTTTAGTGATATAGTTCTCTCCATTCTCTTTTCTCATGCATCAATTTGCCTATGACTCACTCCTTTCTTATAGACAATGAGTGACCCAAGCAAATTTTTAATGGAATAATTAATTAGGTCTTTCTATTTAGTGATTGTTGTTATCTTTGCATCACAAGAATTAAGTAATCAACATAGAATCTTATTAGTTTTTTTTTTTTTGGAAGAATTTGATAGTTCTCTACCTAGTGCATATAAGGATGTTATTTTATGGGTGAGCCTAGCGTACATTTTAGACACTGACTCAATAGGTTTCATACGAAAGAGTTCATAATCATGCAAAAGAATATTTAGCCTATACTGTTTAACTTCACTGGTTCCCTCATTGGTGATACACAACCTAACCTAAATCACTTTCCCAATAGTGCAGGTGGAAACTCGCATATAGTCTTTAGATTTTAAGGCACAAAAAAAATAATTCAAAAACTTAGCATTTAATTATTTGAGTTCCCAATCCTCATTACCTCATTCAATAAACATAATATTGGTTTTAACACCATTAACTACATGCAATGGAAGTGAATAACAGTTTGAATCATATGTCAAATTCTAGTCAATGGATTGTAGAAAGGTAGATATGCTTTTCTAGAAATCAGAAGGGATATTTCAAATGGTGGTTGATGGGTTATAGAATAACCCTTAATAGGATTAGGAATAGCAAAGTGAATCATTGATAAATTTTTCAAAAATTTTCTAAAACCTTATTTTTGAAATCCTGCTCTAATACCACTTGAAGTTTGTTAAGATTATTAATCCTTATAAAACTAGCTCGAGGCTCACCAAGAGGGTGAGAGTGAATTGATGCTTTAATTTTTTTTTTGACTTAAAAGTAACAATAATGATATTTTTGAAAAACTTTTTAGTGATTAAAAATACAAAATTCTAAATGATTACAGGGGAACGAGATCTTTATCAAAAATATAAAAGTTACTATGATAAAATTTTGATCTATGTGATAGAGCTATAATCAATGTTTTTCCATGTAGTTATAAATAAAAAAGAAATATAAGAAATATAAAAGTGCAAAAAGGAAAAAACACACCAGAGTGTTTTATAGTGGTTTGATTAATCTTGACATACGTCCACTCCTTGGAATCCTCCACTCCAAGAATTTTTACTAAATAAAAGTGACACTTCTTTTGCTTCCAAACCAATATGGAGAAGCCTTTGCAAACTCACTTTCACAAAACCTTTGATGCAGCGAAGCACCAAACGCTATGTCACCCTCCCGATGATTGTAGTGGACCTTGACTCATTTTTTCCCGTCCTAGAGAAGGCAGAGAACCTCAGCTCCATTTTCTCATCTCTAGAGAAGGCAGAATACCACGTGGATTGAACTAGGAGTCCTCTCTCCCTAGAGATCTTCCAAAAGACTCACCAAGGCCATAAGAGGAGCAAGGATGTAGCTAGTCCTGATTAATCAAGTGCTCCCCTCACCCCGCTTCTCCCATACGTTCATGCTCACCTTCTCCTTCCTCTCAAACCTTGATTTTCTTCTTAAAAGCTCCTCTCTTAGAGTTCCTCATTCAATCACACATTCCTCTCTTGATTTCTAAGAGAAACTTGAAAACAAATGCATTTGTAATAGGCATCAAGAAACCCTAAAAATTTAATTTAGTCGTTACTATTCATATAGTACAATTCAAGTTTGTATAATATGATCAATTCAAAACTAGTCCCATCTAGTACAATGTGAACAATCATTCAAAATAAGTTGTTCAAATTTTATGAACTCATCGTATATTACAATCAATTGATCATCTACTACGATCTGTTTAGTTTCCTCTATTCATACGAGATGATTCCTGAGATGATGGAAATTTATCTATGTTAATCATCTCATATTGTTTAATTCATACAGTATGGTTAGTTCATTTCAATTAGGTCATCCAGTATGATATAAATATCATATAATATGATTAGTTCAAAAATTATAATTTTATTTAGTAGAATCTCTAGGACGACCGTATTTCATCTCTCTTAATCATCTAGTACGATAAATATTTTATAATACGATCAAATATCATTAATTAAATAATGATTTGATTGACTAATTATGGGGGTTAATTTTTACAAGATTTCAAATGCTCATATAGTATAATTGATATCGTACAGTAAGATCAGTTCAAAAATCATTTATTAAAATATTACTTAAATTAATATGGTGGCAAGGGTTTTCATGTCATAATAAATCGTACAGTACAATCTTGATCGTACAGTATGATTAGTTCATAGAAACTAATTTTACCAATTAAATGTTAAGCATATTTCCATATAACATATCATACAATGTGATTGGAAATCATACAATGCTAGTTATTTTAAAAAATCTTAACTTAAAAAGTTTCTCTCCCCATCTGTATGTGCATGGTCACCCAAATTACATACGCTCTTATGTGCCAGACTCAAGAAATTAAAAATAAAGAAAATAAAACCGCAGACTCTTTTACATCTTATTCTACCCAATTTTGAGTCTTCAACAGTCTTGAGCTTTGTATATCTTTATTGAAATGTTAGTGCTCACAAACAAAAGACATATCTAAAATTATGAGAAAAGAAAGAGTTCAACCAATAAAATTTGTCATCATCAAAATCACATATTAGTGATCTTGTATTGCAACATGGATATCTCATGAGAACATATTATCATCAACTTAATGATCTCTAAATAATTAAATCAAATTATTAGTTTCCCCAAAATCAATCTTTGCTCTTTTCTCTTTCTAAATAAAGTTACATTGTGCTTCTTAGAGAATCCAATATTCTTGATACCTCCAACTTTGTTTGTAAGTTAGGAGATTGGATCAATAGTTCTTATCCCAACTTCTATCATTGAATTAAGAGCTAAAACAATATAATCACAAATATTTCTGCATGATTTGAGTATATGTCGATCTTCTGGCCTAGCCAAATCATGATTGTGGCTTTCAATAATTTTTTTTCACATTCCAATTTCTAGCTTCATCCAATATAAACCTAATTATAATTGGGCAACCTATTCTAGTCTTTAATTTCTTATATTTTGTTTAGAAATTCAAATCAATACCTTTCTTAAAATGTGATTTTGAAAAAATAAAGTCCTTGCACTTTATCCTTCTATAACATTGCCAATAATTATGATGATTATTTTGAATATTATACCAGCACTTTGGGCATAATTGCAGTAAACCTCATATACCTCATTTTCATTCTTATACATATCCTGGTACAAACTAAATACAAAGCATGCAGAAAAAGTAAATTTATATTAAATATGTAGCAAATACTCATAAAATATGCATCAAATACTCAAGTGTTTTTGTCCAGACTCCATTCAGAGCAATGGTCTGGATGATATTCCTTGATTTGAACTAATCATACAGGATGATATAATATCATCCTATATGATATAAATAAAAATCTTCTAATCGTCCTAAGTTGTTCGGGCCAATTGAGCTTAATTTGTACTAATCGTACAGGATGATATGAATATTTTCATAGACAATAAAGTTGATTCTTGAAAACCTATTAAAAGGACTTGTGTTTTCTTAATTCCAAGGGATCTTTTGCTGCTGTCATGACCTGAGAGAGCCAAGAGGAGAGGGAGAGAGAGGGAGGAACTTGTGATGGGGAGTTTATGAGAGGGTTCACAAAGGTTATTCCAAGAGAGGTTCTAAATCATCTTTTATGATCATCTTCCCTTATCCTTGGGGGGTTCTAGGGAGGTCTACTTCAGAAATTGGTCTAGGTTCTCTGCCTGCTTCAGGAGGAAGCTAAAAGAGTCAATTCTCTGCCACACAAGGGTTGGTGAAAAGGAGTGTTTTTGTAAGCGCTTCTCCGTCTAGCTGTGGGGGATAAAGGAGAGGCACAAGTTAGTGAAATACTCGGAGGGTACCTTCGAGGAGTGGTCGTAGGTCAAGGTTTTACCGAACCACTATAAATCTGATGTGTTCTTTCTTTATTTTTTACTTACGCATTTAATTTTTGCACTCTGGTTTTATTATGGTGAATTTTGTTTTGATTTAAGATTCATGATTTGTATGAAAAGTTTTTTAAAATACCAATTCACCCTCCTCTTGGTTAGCCTCGGGACTAGTTCATAAGGACTTAACATCCCTAACAAACTTTCAAGTGGTATCAGAGTGAAATTCATAAAAACAAGTTTTTGAAAGCTTTTGAATTTTGATTCTTGGATAATTTTTGTAATTGTAATACTACAGATGGATATTCTATTACCCGACCACATTTGTTTGATAATATTCCATTTGATTTTTGGAAAACTCGTATGTCTACATTTTTGCAATTAATTGACTATTGCATGTGGATGCTCGTTAAGGATGGTTATACACCTCCGACTGGTAAACTTAGTGGTGTTAATGTTCCACTTCCTTTTTTTGAATGGACTATTGATGATAGGGATTTAGCACAAGTTAATGCAAAATATTTGAACTATTTTTTCTATGCTTTAAAATCTGAAGACTACATGATTGTTTCAACTTGCACAACTGGAAATAGATTTGAGATAAATTGTGTATTACTTATGATGGAACTAAAGAAGTCAAGCAATATCGATTGAATATTTTGTTGTATGATTATGAACTTTTTCATATGAAATCATCTGAGTCAATTTCTAAAATGTATAAAAAGTTTACTCAAATTGTTACATCTTTACATGCCTTAGGAAGAGAGCTCACTAACTATAAAAAAGTGAACAAAATTTTAAGATGTTTGCCTTCTTCTTTTGATGCCAAAATTACTATAATTACTGAATCTAAAGATTTAAATACTTATTCGATCGATAACTTACTTGGTTCACTCATTGCTTATGAGCAAGGTGTGAACTAAAGAAATCTTGATGCATGTGAGAAGAAGAAGGAGAAAACTATGGCATTAAAGGCCAACAACACAAACAATGATTCTTCCGGATCTGAGAACGATGATGTTGCCTTCATCACTAGGCAATTCAAAAGATTTTCAAGGAAAAAGCAAAAAGACCATTAGAAGTGGAAAAGAGGTAAGAATAGCAAAAATTATAACAGTTATTCTGATGTTGTTCGCTTTGAATGCAGGAAGCCTAGACATGTTAAAGCTAATTGTCCTACTCTTAAGGAGCAACCAAATAAGGAGAAGGATGAGGAGAAACCCAAATACAGGAAGGATAAGAAGCGATCCTAAAAAGCTTTTTGGGCAAAAGTTTCATCTAACTCCTCTGAGACTGAAGCAAAGGAGGAAACCACAAACTTATGTTTAATGGCTGATAATCAACATGAATAATCTGATCAAGAATAAGTATGTGAGCCAACCTATGATCTATTAGTTGGAATTTGTGAGAAAATTCATGAATCATGTAGGAAACTCAAAAATCACTAGCTAGTCTAAAATTGGAATTTTCAAATTTGCAAAAAGTGCATGAAATCCTTTTAAAAAATAACTCTCAAATTGATAGCAATTACATGATTTTACTTGATGAATTTGATTCATTAAATAAAAAACATACTGAATTATCTGATGCACATGATTCCTTAAAATTATCTCATATTAATTTATAAAAAGAATGCAAAAGATTAGAAAATCTAAAAATGCTTGAAAACAACAAACCACCAGTGCATGTATTTCATAACTTTAAAAGGAAGCACCACTACCTGAATATATTAAGAATTCCTTTTCCTGGTGTTAGATGTTTTTTATGTCTAGTAGAAAGCAAAACTCTGTTGCACTTTTCACTGCTGAAGCTGAGTACATTGCTTTAGGGAGTTGTGTGGCCCAAATCCTTTGGTTAAAATAACAAGTTTTGGATTTAGGATTACCTGTAGGCACAATTCCAATTCTTTGTGACAACACTAGTGCCATTCGTATTTCTAAGAATTCTATCCAACATTTAAGGATCATATACATAAGACATCACTTCATTAGAGACCATGTGACCAAGGGAGACATTGAGTTACACCATGTGGTAACTGAGAATCAACTGGCTGACACCTTTACTAAACCACTGACCTTCGACACTTTTAGTACTTTAAGGACCAGATTGAGTGTGATTGACATAAATGCATGAACTTGATTCCTACTAATTTTTTGATTTGTTTATTCTTTCACTTTTATTTATTTTTGTTTTTGTTGCTTTATTTTTCGTATGCTTTAAATTATTCTTATAATCATCACTGAAATTGATATTTTAAGCCTTTTTTTTTTGTTTTTTGAAAATTTGTAGTCAATGTTTTGCATTTCTTTATTAGTTAAAAAGGGAAAACATCATTGATTGTTTCCTTTTCTCTAACTTTATTTAGTGGTGTAATTTTTTTTCCAAACAAAAGTTTATCTCAAATCAACAACTGGACTATGCAATTGAAATCTTTTCAATCTTGGTACAATAATCTATTTTATATATATAATATTCAAAGTCTTTATTTTACCTTTAAATTTTTTGAAATCTTGTCGGTGCATTTATCATATGATTTTTTGATTCTATTTTGTGATTCATTCTTCCTTATATTAAAGAGTGAGTTTTTCTTCTCTAATATCAGGAAGATATAATCACAAGTGAGAGTTTTTAAGAATTTTGAAAAAGGGACCTAGCTTGTAAAATTAAATGAAAAAAAGTGGCCAATGATGCCAAAATTAAAAGATGCATAATGTCACCAAATTAAAAAAAAAGTGGCCAATGATACCAAAATTAAAAGATGCGCAAAGAGCGCCAATTAAATTAACAAGATGCATAAAATGAGCCCATCAAAAGTAGGCTCCTTCCCTTTCAAAATTTTTAAATCTTGTAAGAATTCATGTGTCACTTGATAATTTTTCAAAGGCTTGATTTCAGAATTCTTGATCGTAACTAATTAATTTGTTATATTATGTTATAAATATCATTCTGAAACCAAGTTTTGAATGGATTTCTTTTCTTATCCAATTATTTTTTTTATTTAGATCTTTGTTCTCAAAAGAAGTTTTTCCTTGGGAGAAGTCCAAGGTAGGGATAACAGGATCGATTGTGTTACCATTTTTTCGGATTCTAACGATGTTAATTCATTGACTTACAAATTGTTGCGGATCTATGGTTTATGATTTTGATGATAGAAAACATTCCTTATTTCTCTACGATTGCCTTATGTGCTAACATTTCAGGTTCACACAATCGGACTACAATTTGGAACCAGCTCAAGATTGAGTAGACTAGGTCTGAGTCAATTTGTAATCTTTTTCTTTTCTTGAGTCTGTTATATTTATTGTGGGATCTATTGATTTGTAACTTAGAAGATTTCCTTCTATTCCCTAAAAGATTTCTATTTTTGGTAATATCGGCCGCGACGATATTTATATCGTCTTGAACGATATGTCCAAAATCAGAAACCTGAATTAGGACATCCTCATTAAGGTAGCCGTCATAAACACATCGGCCTGGACGATACTTGTATCAGCTAGGACAATATTCTTAATTCAGAAAGAATCAGTCGCCATAATCAGTTTATGTATTCTTTATTTTAGGAAATTGGCCAGGACGGTATTTATATTGTCCATGACGATCTAACTCAATCATACCTAAATTGATATGGTATTATTTAGAAATCATTAATGGCTGACTGATACGATCACATCGTCCGGGACGATCTTATGATCAGCCAGGATGATGGCCTAGACGATTGACTTCGGCCAGCACCAAATCAGGGCGATGATCAGGATGATTAAAATCAATTTTAAACTAATCGGCCGGGACGATATAACCAATTTTCTTCTGATCATCCCAAATCGTCCCAGGCCGTTGAGCTGAATTTGAACTAATCGGCCAGGACGATATGCCTATTGTCCTGGATGATAATGTCGGCAACTTGCATTAATGAGCTCGTTTTGAGAGCTTTTATTTAAGCTATGGCATGACAACTTTTGTAAGTGTCTTTGGCAGCCATTGTAGCTTCGTTCTTATGGGGGAAACTTGAAGAGAGAGCTTGAAAAGGAGTGAGGAAAGGGTGGAGTTTGAGAGAGGGAGAAGATCCTGTGAGGGGTGGGGGGACTCAAGGGAGTGTGGTGGGGGATCCACACGGTTGCTTCAGTGAACTCGCACCTGAATACCGTCGGATTCAAGGCTTGTCTTGAGGTAAGTTCACCAAAGAAGAAGATCTCCTTGGTGTCAAAGGACCTGGCGACTCTGCCGCACCAGGGAAGGTGGAAGTGATTTTGTAAGGGCTTCTCCGCCTAGCTTTGGGGGCTAAAGGAGAGTCACAATTTTAGTGCAATACTTGGAGGGTGCCTCCAAGGAGTGGACGTAGGTCAAGGTTTGACCGAACCACTATAAATCCGGTGTGTTCTTTTGTTATTATCGCTTCCGCATTTATTTTTCTTCCGCACCTTGTTTGTGGTGATTTTGGTATGAGTTTTATCTTTGGTTTTAATGTTTTCCAATTCACCTTTCTCTTACTTAGCCTTGGGCCAGTTCATATAGGTTCTAATATCCCTAACAAACTTTCACAAATCTTTAAAATCAATCACATGGAAACTATGTCATATTTCATGCCTTAATAAAAAAAAAATAAATTCCTTTATTTGATTTATGCTTTTTGTCTATTTTTTACCTCTTTTTTGAGATGTCAAAAGGGGGAGTAGTGTGTTATGTTCTAAAATTTGAATCTGTTGTTTGCACTTCTTCCAGTGCATTGTTTCTGCACTACTTCCAGTTCATTATGTTCTTTGCTTTGATTTTCTTGTGTGTTTGCCATCATCAAAGAGGGGGAGATTGTTGTGTATCTGATTTTCAGAAATAGAATTTTGATGATTGCAAACACTTCTGTTTTACTACGACTGGCTAGTTAGGTCCACATGATCAAGACTATAATTTGAACCAGCTCAAGATAGGGTAGATTAGGTCTGAGTTAGTTTGTAATGTATTTTTTTCCTTTCTTCAGTTAATTATAATCTTTGTGGTGCCTGATGCTAAGTAACCCTACACACACACACTTGGGTGAATTTTTTTCTATTTAACATAGGTTTTTTATTTTTGCTAACATTATCCGGGATGATCCGAAAATCATCCTGGATGATCTATAAAAAATAAAAACCATAATTAGGGCATCCTGATTAAGGCAGCCGTCATAAAGCAGATCATTATTGATGATATTTATATCAGCTGGGACGATATGCTAAAATAAGAAAGAACCAGCTGCTAGATCTATTTAGGAAGTTTTAATTTTTAATTATCATCTAGGACAACGTCTTGGATGATGGGGTTCATTTATGCCTAAATTAATATGGTGATAAAGGAAAGTAATTAAGGTTGATTGATATGATCATAATGTCATAGATGATCGTAGGATCGACTAGGACGATCAGTTCAAAAACCTTGATTTCTCCTGGACGACCGATGCCTGTTCAGAGAGATGTTCTCGACAATTTGGGCAGATTTTGAAGTAATAAGCCAAGACAATTAAGAGAACGGCCTGGACGATCAAGTCATTTTGTTTTCATCTAGACTCTCATTTAGAACGATGGTCTAGATGATATTCCTCAATTTGAACTAATCATAGAGGATGATTTAATATTATCCTGGCAATATGAACAAAAAACTTCTAATCATCGTAAGGTATATGGGTTGATTGAGCTTAATTTGTACTGATCATACAGGATGATAAGAATATCATCCTGGATGATAGGAATATCATCCTGGATGATAAAGTTGGTTCTTGAAAATCTATTTAAAGGACTAGTATTTTCTCAAGTCCAAGGGATCTTTTGATGTTGTCTTGACCTGAGAGAGCCAAGAGAAAAGTGAGAGAGAGGGAGAGTGAGGGAGGAACTTGTGAGAGGGTTCACAAGGGTTGCTCCAAGCAAGGTTCCAAGTCATCTTCTCCAATCGTCGTCCATTGTCCTTTGGGAGGGAGGTATACTTCAGCAATTGGTCTAGGTTTTCTGCCTGCTTCAGGAAGAAGCAAAAGGAGTCTGTTCTCTATTGCTCCGGGGTTAGTGAAAAGGAGTGTTTTTGTAAGGGCTTCTCTGCCTAGCTGTGGGGGCTAAAGGATAAACACAAGTTAGTGTAATACTCGGAGGGTGCCTCCGAGGAGTGGATGTAGTCAAGGTTTGACCGAACCACTATAAATTCGGTGTGTTCTTTCTTTATTTTTTTACTTATGCATTTAATTTATGCACTCTAGTTTTATTGTGCTGAATTGTGTTTTGATTTAAGATTCATGATTTGTTTGAAAAGTTTTTAAAAATACAAATTCACCCCCCTCTTGGTTAGCCTCACGACTAGTTCATAAGGGCTTAACATCCCTGATGAACTTTCACAAGATATTTTTCATAATTATGGGGCATGCCACTCTCACAATTTATAAATAGTCCCCCACTTTCTATATGAGGAAAACTTTTAGAGAGAGGCTATAGATCAAGAGAGCTATAAAGCTTGAAGAGTCTCAAATATCCGCCCAAGCATCATCAATGGCAAACCCTCACAACTGCAAGACATCCACCTTACCA
The DNA here is from genome assembly GCF_001605985.2 of Dendrobium catenatum. NCBI lineage: Eukaryota > Viridiplantae > Streptophyta > Magnoliopsida > Asparagales > Orchidaceae > Dendrobium > Dendrobium catenatum. The sequence goes on from NW_021320166.1 coordinate 104,747, forward strand.
TCACCTGTCATAAATCAATTTAATAAGACCCATAAACTGAATAGGTCATATTGTATTGTCTTTCAACAATCAAACCCCAAGATATATGTATTGAAAAAAATTTAGAATTTCTTCTAATATGAACTTTAAAATAAACAACGGATCATAGAGTTACAAATAACATCCAACACTATAAATAATCTCATCAATACAATTTTATTTTTCTCATCAAAATATATGTACAATAGTTACACTATATTATATGGCTACAAACTAGAGTACAGAAGATGGTAACCATGATTATACAAAAATTAAAAGAGAAAATACCTATACAAACTCAGATTTGATCCTGAAACTCCTCAACTAGCTCCTTCTGTCTCCTAAACACTGAATATAACAAGCAAAACATCTTTAAACTAACACAACATTGCATGCCACATTTAAATTGCTATGAATTTTCAAATGTTTAATTATCAAGTGGTTAACATAATAGGAATAAAATAAATCATTATGTAGGATAGAATAATAATTGCAATTACAAAAACTTTAAATAATAGTGATGGGAATCATATCTAAGAGCTACAAATTCCAAACTTTCTCATAACTTTTAATGCCTATCACCGGAATGGAATGTGCTTATTGTACTAGATCATGCATTATAGGCACCAGAATAACTTGTGTTTCTCACACCAATCTTCTTAGAACTACTTATTTAAACCAATAAGGCATATAATTAATTATATAATAATAATTAAAGAATAAATACATTTATTTCAAAATTATATATAATGCTCTAATTGTAAGTAATAGAAATCTTTAATTTAAATTTTATTATTTTCAAGCCTATCCTTTGGCTCCAATATTGATGGTGGGTCATTACATGTCTACCACTTAATTTGCATGCAATGTTTGTTTACAATATAACATAGTCATATTTAAGATGCAATATCAATTTAATCAGCATAAAGAATAATTAGGGTCCTCTTAAACACCGTAGATTCATTTCAAGCATGAATTAATGATTGACCTTATTCTTTAGCATCAATTTTTATAGTTCATACCTTATGATGTGTGGGCCTCATTTAAGTCATAGGCTATACTACCGAAATTGATTGATGAATTGATGGTAGCTATTACATCTTTACTATTTGATTAATAACCAATAATTATTTAAAATAAAAACAAAGTCATATTTAAGATATCATGGTGACTTAATTAATACAAAAAATGATTATGAGCCTCTTAGATTCCTTAGATTTTTTTCATGTTTGAATTAATCATCCATGTTATTAAACTCAAATAATCCATAGAACTCATATCCTCTTTCTATAAATAGGCATTCTACACTATTCTCGATCACACCACTTGACAAAGAGACATACCTTTGTAGGCAATTCCCAAATACTTCATTCTTTAATTTTAAGGATACATACCAAGGAGTCAGAGAGCTCAAACATGTAATGCTAAATATATGGCTATCATTATAGATCCAATACATATGGGGTTCTAATCAAACTGCACATAAGCTTTATCAAATCATAACCCACTTATGGGGCACTCATCGAGATTTACATCCTAATAATATAATGAACACAAACTCAAATAACATTAATATTAGAAATAGAAAACCATATGTACATGGCAAGATAGTAGCTCATTGAGTGTCCAAGGTTCATACGTGCATTAGAGGTTGTTGGTGTCACAAGCAAGCAACATATGATAAATTTGGGTCATCATCTACTAACTGCTCTCATCAAGCACTAGTCCCCCCAAATAAACACCTCTCATCTTTTTATGGTAGAGATGAAAGTCACTCTCCAAAATGTTGGGATTATTCTCGATGAATTGATTAATGTGGAATTGTTAGTGGACATAATTTTATTAGTACAAGTCTACACTGGGCGAGTTAGCTAGAGTGTGTGGATCTTTGAAAGGATGTTGTTATAGGGGATTAGAATATAAAGGATGCAATCGCACTATCCCATCGGATAAAATGGTCACAGACCTTTATACTCTACACAAGCATTTTAATAGATGAGCAGATGGAGTCACACATAAGATTATCTATGGAGAATAGTGGACTTTGCCTACACACCTCAATGGATAATAATATAATTGACTTGTTAATTGTGAGATTTTCCTTATCCAACATCAACTTGAATGGGGTTTATTTGATGTAGGTGTTGATTTTACATGAGTGTGAGCACCATGGTTAATATCTCAGGCCTTTACCTAAGAATACCTTAATTAGGGACACTATCATATTCTCTTCCTAGTTCTGTGTATAGTGGGGGTTCCTAAGTTCTTTCAATCCAAAGGGAGATACACTATTCTCTTCATCTTTTGTGAGAATTACAATTTTTTAATATATGAAATTTTGATTAAAATTTTGAGTTTAGAATATAAAGGATTGATTTACTATCTTAAGAGAAATTATAGATTTAGAATTCTTCAAAAGATAGAAAATACACACTAAGGGGTGTATAATTTGGGTTTATACTTACCTAAAGTGAGCTGCCGGCTAATTATTGACCTTGTTTTCACCCAAGCTTAGTTCAAGGGGGTTGACTTGGTCAAATTAACCGAGCTAGGCCTCAAGAACACCTGGGCCAAGACCACCTCCATTCAGCTCAGTGGGTCAAACCAAGTCTATGGAGCCCAAACCCAAGCCTTGGGTTAACCTGGTTGACCAAGTCAACTGAGGTTGACCCAATTAACCCAAATGGCCCCAATATGAATCCTAATAAATTTCAATCCATCTTTGGATCAACTCCTCATCTACTTAGGTCTAATTGACCATATTAATTAGGTTAGCCCATGCCATGGTCAACCCTAATTTAATTTGGTCAAACATGGCCTATCTAGGTTAAATCGCCCTTGTTTAATGTATTCAAACCTTTCCTAATCATGCCTTGACCCAAATCATGGCCAAGGGAGAGTGTTTCCCTCTTAATTAACCCTAGGACTGATTTAGGCCATCCATTATGAGCACAGGTCTATAAATAGAGATGTTAGGGTTATATAGAGAGGACTTTTACTTCCTCTCTCTCTCTCTCTCTCTCTCTCTCTCTCTCTCTCTCTCTAGTCCCCTTGAACCTAAGATATTTATGTGAGAGCTCCCCTAGACTCCCTCCACCTCTTCCAAGCTAAACTCACCATCAACACCCCATCGATGGTGATATCTCTAGCAAACCAAGACGACAAACTTTCCAATGTGAATTCCCGTCAATCATCCATGTTTTGGAATATGATTCTTCTACAAAAAGAGCGTGGATAACCTACCAGCCCAAGATCACCAAAATCCATCCATTAGATTAGGTAAAATCATAAACCCTAAAATAGGACACTTAGATCTAAATAACTTTTAATACATCGCATTTTATACCATGATTTTGGTCCCCCATGAATGCTCATCATGCATATTACCTCAGTTTAAAATTTTGTTAAATTCCATCATGTGGATCGAGAGAATGAAGTGATTATTATTTTAAGGCTTCAGAGCTAGGCATGTATGAGCTGACCGCCTTTTGAGCCATTGATCAGATTTAGTAGCATCGTAGTTCTACGTAACTGTATGGTTCACCTGAGTGCTTAGATTTCAGTTTGTTGATATCACAACCATCCGTTTAGGCTAGTGGAAGATCAGATTGCCAAGCCTTCGAGCTGATGCACATAGGTGGACAGCGTGTGGGGCTCATTGTCCTTCTTATTAAAACTTGTTCAATATGAATTAGGTTGTTAGACCTAAGCTTATATCCGAGCGGCTAACCAAGATGAGGGGGGGGGGGGGAATTGGTAATTTAAAAATTATCCCACTTTTGATATTTAAATCGATAATAATTTTAGTGAATTTTTATAGAAAAAGTTTTTTCAACCACAAATTAAATAATACAGTAAAGTAAAAACAAAAGCAGCGGAAAATAAAAAGACACAAGATATATAGTGGTTCGGTCAAACACGACCTACATCCACTCCCCGGAGGCACCCTCCGAGTATTACACTAATATCACCAGTGACTATCCTTTTGCACCTACAGCAAGGCGGAGAAGCCTTTACAAAAACTCTCTTCCACCCCTACCCGGTGCGGCAGAGAACCTTCATCCTTTTACACTCTCCAAGTGTTGGCAGAGAACTGTCATCCTTTTACACTCTCCAAGTGTTAGCAGAGAACTGTCTTTCCTTTCACACTCTCCAAGTGTGGGCAGAGAACCCTTCAACCTTTCACACTCTCTAAGTGTAGGCAGAGAACCCTTCGTCTGTTCACACTCTCCAAGTGTAGGCAGAGAACCCTTCGGTTGTTCACACTCTCTAAGTGTTGGCAGAGAACCCTTTGGCTATTCACACTCCACAAGTGTCAGCAGAGAACCGGCTCTCCTTGACAGATCTTCTTACGAGAAATCTTGAAGGACAAGAGAAAAGAGTGAAGTAATCACAAATTACAATTGGAGATTCTTACCTTTGAGTACCAAGTGAATTCTTCAAGCTCCAATAGTAAGAATCCTCCTTCAAATACTCTCTCACACTCTCTCCTCAACTCTCTCTTCAGTTTACAGAAAGACCAATAAGCAAAAAGATTACAAGATAGTTTTAAGTGGACCTTATATAGGAAAGACATAAAAAACAGTCCAAAAACTACTGACTTTCAAGTCTGTACACAGTCGATCATCCCGAACAATCGTCATATCGTCCTGTACAAATAGTGTAAAAATAGTTTGCATACGAAAAATTTATATATTTGTACAAACTAACTTCGTACCCGATCATCATCCCATATGAACTAAGTTCATCCTAGGACGAATAGTTATATCAAGGGTTCGTTCGGACGAAACTGCAGGGCGGTCCCAAATTTTCAAGGAACAGAGGACATTGTCTTGGGACGAATATGAGAGTTTGTATGGATAAATTGTTCATGTCATGTGTCCAGAAAACTTCGTCCTGACACGAACAAGATGAATTGTTTGGACTATCAGCATAAAGTGAGAATCTAGAGCACATCGTCCTGGGATGAATTATACACTTCGTCTGGACGATCAATATAAAGTGAGAAATCAAGAGCCCATCATCCAGGAATGAATGGTATACTTCGTATGGATGAATAGTTCAAAGTGAGAATCCAGCGCACATCATCCCGGGATGAATAGGGAAATTCGTCTAGACGATTAGGACTTAGAAATAATTTTTCACTTCTTGTTCGTTCCATTGTTCTTCCTGAGGGGATAACTGACCTCATCATCCCGTACGAACTTGTTTCATCCCGTACGATCAGTATAAGAAAAATTTGATTTTTAAGATCTCCCCAAGTGTGTGTGTGCTAAGTTACTCAATTACAATCACACTCTCTCAAACTCAATAAATTGAAAAATACAGACTTCAATTTACAAATTATCTTATGCTGAAATTGATTTGAAGTCTTTATTAGTCTGGAGTTCGATTATCCTGAAATGTTACTTCACACAAGAGAAAAAATAATTCTTCCAAAAAGTGTTAAGAGAATATAATACTTAAAATAATAATATTTAGAATCATGGAAACTATACAAGTTGCAAGAATGTAAAACATGCAAATAGCAACTCTCTTAACACTTCCAATCCTGAGGTGATGATTATCGCCAATGATTGCCCCACCTCTGAGTGGTTTTAATAGGCTAATCAAACAATGCCACGTGTCATTTCAGCACTAATTTTTATTTAAAATTAAGTTTTTAATTATTTTAAATTGATTTTAATTAACAACACTTCAAAAATTATCTTAAATTATTTTAAAATCTAAAAAATACATGTAATATATAAAAAAAATTTTAATTTAATTTTCTTTAATTTTAAATTATATTAATTATTATATATTTCTTCTTTTAAATTATTAATTAATTTTGAATTATTAAAATTATTTTTTATAAAATTTAAAATTTTATTTTAAAAATATAATTTATTATTTCCATGATATATTTACCCCCAAAAATTTTCTAGGAATTTTTAAGACTCTTTAAACCCCTTAATTAACAAACCCTAATTTAACCCTTTAATTAAGCCTTGATGACTTTGTGAAATTTTAATAAATTCAAATTTAATCCAAATATTACCCATAATATTTTGAACCCTTTATAATTTAATCCTTAATCTCAAAAAAATAAATGCCAGTTAATTAGAATTCAATCTGGATATTAATTTATTTTTAATTAAAAATCACTCTTTTAATTAAAATAAATAATTTAAAATTATTTAAAATTCCAAATTTTCCCCAAACACTTAGAAATATCTCTTTAGGCACTTCTTGACCTTTGGAGGTGATTCCAAGAGGTTTGGAGCTGATTTGGATCTAAAACCCTAAAATGCCACTTAATTAGGCAATTTCGATAATTTATTAAATACCCTAACTTTGCAAAATCATAACTAATTCCAGAAAAATTTAAATTGGGTAAACTAAAAGGAATTCAACTCTAATTAAAATTTAGTATTTATAAAAAATATTATCATTCTAAAAATCAACCTAGATTAAAAAATCAACTCTCTGATCAATCGTAGTTCGATAACTTAGGCCCGAAACTTCTAAAAATCATAACTTTGTGTAGAAAACTCTAAATCTAACATACTCAAAGTCTAATATCATATAAATTCTTTCTACATCTTTTTCATCTTCTTAGCTGCCAAATAAATAAGAGCATGGACAAGTGTGGTTGGCATGAGTACTTTATTTTCATATATAATTACTTTTGATGTTTTATATTAATTTCTTAGGATAACCATACAAGAGTGTCTAAATTTTTCTTTTTCATAACATAATTGTAATTTGATGTATCAAGTTATGAAAGTTTCTAAACATAAGGAAATTCAAATATTAGGGATTGAAAGGGAAAAAGAAAGTCCCTTTAAAGGAATTTTTTTAATTTGGATACCCTTCTAAAGGACGAACCATACAAAATCCAAAGGGAAGCGAACTGTAGGAGGACAAGAAGATTAAGATGAAGACAAAATGCATTATTTTTAATACTTGTATCATTCAATAGGATTATAATTTAAGTTGTTCTCAGTGGGGCTTGCCACCATTACTTTTCTGCAAAACCTGGGTTGTACTTTATATGACACTTTCCATGGATTTTTTTTGGACTTTTTCTTGCTATGGTAGATATATTTATATTGATGTGTTTATTTACCTATGCCATAGAAATTGCCTTTTTTTTCTAGATTTCTTTCTTGCATTTGTGTGCACCTGATTTTGGTAAGCTCTTTAGGGATAAAACTTTTTCTACTCTTAATTAAAATTTAATATTTTTAGGAACTAAATAACATAGAAATCTAACAATCTAAGGAATAGTCAAAATCATCTAGGGTCACATGTATAGTCTAGATAATCTGACCTATGTGGATAAAGTGTTAGACATAGGGAAACTCTTTATATGTCGGCCTTAACTTCAAAAAAAACTTACCCACACATCTATTTTTCATAAAGACTGGATAGCATGGATTTTATATGCCTAGTTGGTTAGTTGTCTTTCCTTTTCAGGTAGGATATAAGTTCAAAATGCATTAGCTGGAATATGGGTGTTAGTAATATGTATATAATACTAAAACCACTTTAGATTTATGCCTCATTGATAGGTAAGTCTCATATCCTTCAAGAGCTATAAATCCTGCCTATCCATATCACACAGATGATGCCACTTCCATTTTTCTCTCTTATATACTCAGAGGGCATTGTTATCTTTTTATCCAATTTATTTTCACTACCTTAAACCCTTCAGATGTTGATGTGCGCTGTGTATGTTTTCCTGAATCAATTTAAACCCTTCTTTCCCTTTGAGTAGGAATTTCTTAGTCTTCTTCACTACAGGAAAATCACTGATTTCCGGCGGGATTTTCCGGCGGCTTTCCGGCGCTTTTCCGGTGGTTTTTTCTCACGGAATTTTTCGGCGGAATTTCCGGCGGCTTTGTCACTTTTCCGTCGGCTTTAAAAAATGTATTGAAAATGAATAAAATTTTTACTATGTAAATGATTTAACAAAAATTAATTAAAACTTATATTCACTATTTAATTAATTTTCATTTTAAAATTATTTAGTTAGTTAATGGTGGCTGGCCGGAGCGGTTTTTTTTTTTTTTAATTTGACCGGCGGTTTAAGACCGCCGGTAAGCCGCCAGATAAACTTGCCGCCGGAATTTATTTTCCTACGCGGTTTTTACCGGCGGCATTTAAACCGACAAAAAACCGCCGCTAAATTACAAAACCGTCGGAAAATGCCCAATTTCCGCCGGAAATTGCCGCCGGAAATTGCCGCCGGAAATGAGTGATTTTCCTGTAGTGCTTCCAATGTGCCAATCCCATTTGAAAGAATAATGTAGTATCCTTTATTGAGAGTCTTCTTTGTCCCCACCTTGAAATATAATTAACCACATGGGCTTGCACCCATGGAAAATTGAATCCCACATCAAATAAACCCCTTTCAAGTTAATGTGTCGAGTGGGGGGAAATCTCAAGACTTTTATCAGATCATGTATATTATTTCCCATCAAGTTGCATAGGAAAAGATGTTATCCTAATGGTTAATCATATGTATGATCTGATCTGCCCTCCCATTAGCTTGCTTGTGAAGAGTGTAAAAGGCATACGATCATTTAATCCTACATTCTGTTCCCCTGTCGAGTGGTGTCATTTCAAAGGTCTATAGGTTTTTGGCAACCATGGTGGGATAAGTTTGTTGCAACTCGAACTTATGAGTTTATGTTTTTTTATGATAATAAATATTATAGCTCACTTTCTATTATCTACTTGTATTTGGAATATACATTTGTTTGTGTGTATACTAACATTTCAGAAATACAATGCAACATCAAATAAAGGATCATAGCTCAAGTTTTGTTTAAATAATGTTATGTTGTAAAGGGTCTGTAATATTCATTGATGTAATTTTGATTTCTTGAGTCAAGTCTTATAAGGGTGTATGCTTGCTTGGTGATCATGCACACATACACACACTCAAGGGAGTGAGATCTAGTCAAATCAAGAAGATTAAGTTTTGAACTAGTCATACTGGACTATTTTGGATCATCCAAGACGATCCTTTATGATCTTGGAAAATAGCCGCCAATGCTATTTATGTAAGATTTTAAGATTTAATTTTTGTTCTAATCATCATGGACGATCAATACAAATCATGCATAAATTGATCCTATGATTAGGGGATTAATTAGGGTTAAATTTCTCAATCCGATTGTCCTAGACTATCTGTATATCGTACAGGACGATGTTTGCCGACATAGTTGATTTTCCTAAATCATTCAAGCTGAAATACCATAATTTTTCTTCTAATCATCTTGGATGATCCATAATATTATCCTGGATGATCTATACATCTTTGTACTAATCATCCTGAACTATCCAAATATCATCCGAGACTATCAGGTTAAATTCTGCACATCGTATTGGATGATCCTGCAATTGTCCAGGATGATTTTGGGAGCCGAAATTGAGTTTTTAGGGTTTTCTAAAGCCCACTTTTTAAGTGCATCATACGGGATGATCATGTTATCATCCTGGATGATATTTGGTGCCAAAATTGAGTATTTAGGGTTTTATGAAGCCCTCTTTTTATTTATATCATACGGGACGATCCGGTGATCGTCTTGTATGATAATGTCAATTTTATAAATCTATTTAAACACCTCTTACTTTCTCATAAAGAGTGTCTTTGGCAGCCATTGAAGCTTCATTCTTCTAGAGGAAACTTGAAGAGAGAGCTTGAAAGGGAGAGAGGAATGGGTGGAGTTTGATAGAGGGAGAAGATCCTTGGAAGGGGTTTCAAGGGAGTGCGGGGGGGTTCCACACGGTTGCTCCAAAAAGCTTGCAACTTTGTACCATCAGATTCAAGGCTCATCTTGAGGGAAGTTTTGGGAAGAAGAAGAACTCTTTGGTGTTAAAGGGCCCAGCTACTCTGCCGCACCGGGGAAGGTGGAAGTTATTTTGTAAGGGCTTTTCTGCCTAGCTATGGGGGCTAAAGGAGAGACACTGAGTTTAGTGCAATACTCGGAGGGTGCCTCCAAGGAGTGGAAGTAGGTCAAGGTTTGATCGAACCACTATAAATATGGTGTGTTCTTTCCTTTATTATTTCCACATTTAATTTCCGCACTTTGATTTTCTTTGTAGTGAATCTTTGGTTTGATTAAGTTTTCTGTTTTGATCATAAAAGATTTTTTAACATACCAATTCACCCTCTCTTGGTTAGCCTTGGGCTAGTTCATAAGGGCTTAACATCCCTTATGAACTTTCAAGTGCCATCATTGCACTTTCAAGTGGTATCAGAGCGGGATTCATAAAAATACATTTTTGAAAACTTTTGAATTTCGATCCATGGCTAATTTTTGTAATCATAATATTGCAGAAGGTTATTCAATCACCTGACCACCTTTGTTTGAAAATATTACTTTTGATTTTTGGAAAATTCACATGTCTACTTTCTTGCAATCTATTTATTTCCAAATGTAGCAAATGATTTTAAATGTTTATTATGTACCATCATGTATTATAGATGGAATTAAATTTGATATTTCTTTCAATCAATAGAGTAGAGAAAAATAAATCAATGATCAATTAAATGCTAAATCATTGAACTATTTTTTTTGTGCTTTAAATTCTAACAATTTTATGTTTGTTTCCACGTGCACTACTGGCAAGGAAATTTGGAATAAATTACACACTATAAATGAAGGCACTAGTGAAATCAAGCAATCCAGATTAAATATGTTAATGAATGATTATGAATTATTTTGCATGAAATGTTATGATTCGATATTAGACATGTATACTAGGTTTATTCAAATTATGACATCATTACATTCTTTAGATAAAGAATGTTTAAACTTTGAAAAAGTTAATAAAATTCTACACTATTTACTTGAAAAATTTGATGCTAAAGTTGTTACTATTTGTGAATCAAAAAATTTGAATGAATATTCTATTGATAATTTGATTGGCTCATTCATTACCTATGAGCAAAGTTTGGGTCAAAGACTTTGTGATGCATGTGAGATTATAGTGCTAAACGCTGAAGACTCGGAGAAAAGTGGCATAGTTGGTGACGAAAGCATTGACTTATCAAGCAAATTAAAAAGCTCACCAAAACATAAGCATCAACAAAAGTAGAATAATGGTAAAAATTGTAAGAATGCTAAGATTTCTTCTGGCGTTGTTTGCTTTGGATGTAAAAAGCCTGGACACATGAAAAATTAGTGCCCTAATTTGAGAACTCTTCTTGTAAAAGAAAAGGGAAAAGCTAAGCAAATTATAAAAATGATAAATAATAAAAAGCAAAAAAATCTCCTAGGCAGATCTAGCTTCTAAATCATCAGAACAGGAGCAAGAAGATGTTTAAACCATTATTTGTGTGTTTATTTTTCTGTGTATGAATGTTTTATTCATTTTGGTGTATTTTTTGTATTTTTATTTGAATTTATTTTTTATTCTTTTTTCCTTTCTTTTCTTTTTCGTTAAATTTTTAATTTGTCTTTACTTTTCATTTTGTGAAGTTCTCTCTCATTAACACATACGTGCACCTTTCTAAAAAAGAAAAACCTACCTCTTATTTTTCTTGAATTCTTATATAACTTGTGGTTGACTTCTCTAAAATAGTCAAAGGAAGGAAACTCATGATTTTGTCTTTCTATCTTTTTTCTTAAAGAGGTTATTTTACTTTTGATTCAAAATCTTCATCATATTATAAATTGGATTTTGAAACTGATCTTTTCATCTCCCCATATTTTGTTTATCGCATAGGAATCTTTTACAAGTTGTTGAATATACCTCATAATTTTATTAATCAAGTAGTTTATTTTATCAATAGAATGGGTTTACTTTTATTTTTTAAAATTTCAGAAAGGTAGCATATTTGATTGAAAAAAAAGTGGCCAATGACGCCAAATCAAAAGATACGCAATGATGCCAAATTGAGAAAGATACACAAAGTGTATCAAAAAGTAAAAGATGCATAAAGTGCGCCAAACAATTGACAAGAGGTATAAAATGAGCCCACAAAAACTAATGCTTACCTTTCTAGTACTTCTTAAAACTTGAGAAAATCCTTAATATTTTTGATACTTGAGCTTGAAAATCATGATTCCTGATTCACCAATTTTTGTATTAATCTTCTATCCGATATATTTTATGCAAGGAGTTTTGAAAAAAAAATAATGTTTCATTTTCTAATTTGTTCATTGATTTAGATATTGGATTAAAAAAATTTTGAGCCTTTAAAAGAACTTGAGCTTGGATTAATGATTTCTGAATTTCTAACTTTTCTGGGTTATGCATTGTCAATACATTCCTTACTAAGTTTTTAAATAAAATTAAGAGGTAACTTTCTCATTTTAAGAATATTTGATTTTTTTTATTTTCATTAGATCAGGGATCATTTTGTATTTTAATCTTTTTTATTATTTTGATTATTTATGCCCATCCTTTTTTTGAAAATTTCAAAGGGGGAGAACGTCCTTTTGTATTTGTATCTATTTTCTATTTAAAAAAAATAAAAACAATAAAAAATTTTTCTTCCCCTATTTTAAAATTTTTATTCTAATGAGGGGAGATTATGAGAAAATATATTTAATTTTATAAAATCAACCAGTAATATTTTCCATCATAAAAAAGAAGGAGATTGTTGCAACCCGAGCTAGGTTTATGTTTTTTGATGATAACAAATATTATAGCTCACTTTATATTGTCTATTTGTATTTGCAATATATATTTATTTATGTGTATACTAACATTTCAGGAATACCATATAATATCAAATAAAGAATAAGAGCTCAAGATTGGTTTGAATAATGTTATATTATAAATGGTCTATAATATTCATTGATGTAATTTTGATTTATTGAGTCAAGTCTTGTAAGGGTGTATGCTTGCTTGGTTACCATGTACACACACACTCAAGAGAGTGAGATCTAGTCAAATCTAGAAGATCAAGTTTTGAACTAATCATACTTAACGATTTTGGATCATCTTGGATGATCCTTTATGATCTTGGAAAACAGCTGACAATGCTATTTTAGGCAAGATTTTAAGATTTAAATTTTGTTCTAATTATTCTAGATGATCTTGATCATCCAGGATGATCAATATAAATCATGCCTTAATTGATCATGTGATTAGGGAATTAATTATGGTTATATTTTTAATCCGATCATCCTGGACGATCTATATATCATACAGGACGATATTAGCCGACATACTTGAGTTTTCTAAATCGTCCAAGTCGAAATACCATAATTTTTCTTCTGATCATCCTGGATGATCCACAATATCATCCTGGATGACCTGACATTTTTGTACTAATTATCCTGGACTATCCAAATATCATATGGGACTATCAGGTCAAATTATGTACATTGTACTGGATGATCCTGCGATCGTTCAGGATGATTCTGGGTGCCAAAATTGAGTTATTAGAGTTTTCTGAAGCCCTATTTTAAAGTGCATCATATGTGATGATCCTGTGATCGTCCTGGATGATATTTAGAATAGGAATTGAGTTGTTAGGATTTTTTTAAGCCCTCTTTTTATGCATATCGTATAGAATGATCTGACGATCATCCTGAACGATAATGTCGGTTTTGTAAATCTATTTAAAGACCTCTTGCTTTCTCATGAAGAGTGTCTTTGGCAGCCATTGAAGTTTCATTCTTCTGGAGGAAACTTGAAGAGAGAGCTTGAAAGGGAGATAGTCAAGGGTGGAGTTTGAGAGAGGGAGAAGATCCTTGGAGGGGGTTTCGAGAGAGAGAGAGAGAGAGTGTGTGTGTGTGTGTGGGGGGGGGGGGGGGGGGGGTTCTTTTGTGTGCCGCGAAATTGAAAGAAGGACATGTTAGAAAGACGAATATCATCATCCAATGAAGCCACAATAGCATTGGGGCCATTCATAGAACTCACAGCATGCTTAAAATGCAACATAGGACAATCCAAATCGGAATGGCCAAGCAACTTACAATGATCACAAAACCTAGCTGTGGGGGCTAAAGGAGAGACACTGAGTTTAGTGGAATACTCAAAGGGTGCCTCTAAGGAGTGGACATAGTCAAGGTTTAACCGAACCACTATAAATATGGTGTGTTTTTCTTTATTATTTCAGCATTTAATTTTTGCACTTTAATTTTTTTTATGGTGAATCTTTGGTTTGATTAAGTTTTGTGCTTTGATCATAAAAGATTTTTTAACATACCAATTCACTCTTTCTTGGTTAGCCTTGGGCTAGTTAATAAGGGCTTAATATCCCTAACAAACTTTTATGTGCCTTCATTTCACTTTAAAGATTTCTCTCTCCATCTTTAGATTATATATTATTCTTTCTTGTGTGTTCTATGGATTTGGTACTCCTTAGATTAGGTCTGTTCTACTCTTAGCTAGGGTTCTCTCTAGTTAGGATTATTTTTTCTTAGCTAGGGTCCTCCTTAGTTAGGATCATTTCTTCTTAGCTAAGGTCCTCCTTAGTTAGGTGTGTTTCTACTTAGTTGGGGTTATCCCACGTTAAGTCCGCTTCTCCTTAGACAGGGTTCTCCCTAGTGAGGTTCCTTTTTCTCTGGTTTCCTAGGCCATTTCGTCCCTTATTTATTCTTCTTCTTTTCTTGTGGTATCATCTCTTACTAATCATTTTAATTCTCTTTTATTCTTTTATTGGTAAATAGTGACATGGCTTCCTTCATTCATTTCAATACTTTTAATTTTGATTTGGACGTGCAGATGACACTTCCTGAGACCCTACCAATTAGTCCTCTCATTGGAGAAAGCACTTTTGGTTCCTTCACCTACTCAACCTTCGTTACTCTTGGTGGGTCGACCCCTATTGAGGAGAGGCTATGTAGCCATACTCCTTTTGGATGGGACATTTTTTGGTGGACAGGCCTGGCACCTGTCCATCATATGCCTATTCGTGTGTAGCCAGTGCACCCAATGGTTAGATTGCTAGTGCCTTGACTAATCCCTATTCAGTATACTCGTCCAGTGGTCAGGCAACCAGCACCTATAATACCAGTTGTTTAGACTGCTCTAACACCTTAGCACTGATAGACAGTAGTTTCTCCTCCCATTACTCTAGTGGAGGTTGCTTGTGTTCAAATTCCCCCTCCTTCTTCCTCCTCTAGGAAGAGGACTACCCAGATCGAGCCCCCTTCACCTTCTTCTCATTAGGTTGCTATGTTTGCTTAGCTCTCTCACTCGGAGACTGCTGAGTAGACCTCAATGCTTCTTATAGCTCATGTTCCCCTAGTCCTTCAGTCCGTGGGTTGAGACTTAGCTTCTTCCTCCACCTCCAGCCTTAGGAGAAGGGCCTAGAGGAATAAAAACTGAAGACTTTGATTAGTTTTATTTGAAGCAGCTAAGCAGTGGATGGAAGATTCAGAGGTTCAGTAGGAACCAATTCAGAGGAGGGTGGTCCCTTTATAATGGGAGCCACACCCACTTCTAGTTATGGAGACTCCTGAGGTTATAGTTGCTCCTTAGATAGAGGCAGTCTAGGGAGGATTCTTCTCTCCCCTAATATATAGAGGTGATGAGGAGAACATTGCTTGAATCACCGTGGCCCTCCTTTTATTACTACTTTATCATGCACTAGGGTCCTATGGATGATGCTGCTCAAGCCCTCACTCAGAGGATTTAAAGCATCATCCATTTAATGTGAGATAGAAGGCCTGTAAATAGAGAGAGGTTACTCCATCATATTTCTTAGGCCCACATTCAGTTATAAAAATAGTCCTTGAAATAGATGTACCGGTGGCAGAGAGGATAACCACCATGATTACAGACTAATTTAGTACCATCAATTAAACCTCAGATAGGAGCTCCTACTATTTGTTGACACCCACATCATTATAGACGTAGATAGTAGTTGGATCCTTCTAGACCTCAACTCAGTTCAATTATTATATCCCCTTCATAATTAAATGCCCCTAGTGGATCCCACCATAGTAGGTGGGTACGGAGACAAAGACAGGAAGACTCTCTTATCAAGATAGTATAATTAATTAAGGTAGTTGGAAAATTAGAGATAATTATTCCTTCTGGGTTAGAGGAAGTCTTGATGATTTTTGACAAAGTGGTAGATACTGAGGATGTTATTCCCCTCGATGATTCTTCAGTCTAGGTAGATACAATACCAATTCTTAGCCACTATTGGGTCTCTTCCTCTATGGGTCCGTATATATAAGCTTTTTTTTAGACCCTCTCCGAAGAGTTCATACTCGAGGAGGAGTCAGATGGAGAAATACATGTGCACCGAGTGTGTTATTACTATATGAGGCCTCTCAGATGAGCAAAGAGAGTTGGATGATGATGATGAGCATCGAGCGGTTGAGGTAATTGGATCTCCCAGGTCAGTTGGTACGGATGTCACAATTTTGAAGCTACACATAAAGATAACAGAGATGGATATAGCCATGGAGGCGATGACCACTCAATGTATAATATTGGGGATAATGCCCTAAGGTTTGGGCATATGTACTCCTACTATATCTAGGGACGAGCGAGCAGTACCACCAGTGAAAGCACCAGATCTTATAGGGGTGCACATGTTCTAGAGAGCAATCCAGTGGCACCCATAGTAGCTACCTTCACTACCCCAATTCAGAGTCAGTCAGCTCAGTTATCAACTGAAAAAATTCAAAATTTGATAGCACAGAAGGTTGAGTAAGCCATTTTCTCTAGAAAGTCTAGAGAGGTAGTTAGCAGGAGGAGACTTTATCCGATTGAGTATGAGCAGGAGCCTCACCTGCTAGTTTTATTCCTCCACAGTTTAAAATTTTTTTTTGGGTTTGGGAACCCAAGGCAGCTTGTGGCTCAGTATTGGGCCATATGTTGCAATATATGAGGGGACGATGCTTTGATGTTGAGACTATTCATTAGTAGCTTAGTTTGGGTGACATTCACATAATACATCAACCTCCCCAATGATATAGTATGCACTTTTACAGAGCTCAAGCAGATGTTTATCTAGAGTTTTGTTAGTGCCGAGCACAGAGTTATAATGGGTGAGTTAGTTATGGCTAGGCAGCATCCTCGTGAAACTCTACCAGATTATATAGTCAGATGGCGAAACCTTAGTTTATAGTGTAAGCCTTCATTACATGAGTAACATATAGTAGAGATTTTGCTAAAAAATATAGATGGTCTCATAACTCCTTATCTGAAGGGTTTTAGCATAAGAAACTTCCAGAAATTATTGACGAAAGTGATCAGTCTGCAGGATAGCATACCTAGTGTAGTCCCTCCTAAAGTTGAGAGTCAACCTTTATGTAGACCTAAGAAGCAAGAGTTTTTAGGGATAAGAGCAAGAAGCCCATGGTCAGTTTAGCATCCCAGCAGCAGTTATACATATTTAGTCAGTCAGTAGCACAGCCTAGACCTATTCGTTGGATTCGAGAGAATTAGTAATACTTATAAGAGAAGCTTAGTAAGGAATACCCTTTTAAGAAAGAGAGTGTGAAAAAGATATTTAAATTCCTTATTAATAAGAACATTTTTAAATTCCTAATGAATAGTAAAGTGGAAGAAGAGTGGGAGATGGATCATCAACTCTATTGTCCATTCCATAAAAATATCAGGCATGTTATAGAGACTGATATATATTCAAAGATAGAGTTGAGAGGCTTATGGCTAGTGGAATGATACACATACATGATAGTAACTTGGTGTAGCCCCAGGGTAAGACTACTAATTTTGTTCAGATGATTTTGAATTCTAGCCACAATGACAGTCATAGTGATAGTCAGAGCAGTCGCAGTAGATCACCCCATAATTCTAAGGGAGAGTGGAAACTAGCACTCTTTTGGAAGACAAAGTAAATGATCAGATAGGCAGTTCATAGTCTAGAGGTAGTTGAGAGGAGGCCTTCTTAGGCTAAGTCGACAGTTGCCGCCCTATTTACTTCACCAGCACTTTTTCCTTTTTTAATTGTAGTGCCTACTGAGCACATTTTTTTTGTTCTTCATATAATAAGAAAATATATGAAAGAGAAAAGGATTGTTGTAACCTCATAGGGGAAGACAAGACCCCTTCTAGTGCTTAAGCTGAAGGATTTTGTTCTCCCTTTGACTGATGTTGAAATAATATAAGAAGATGATTATAACTACATATGCTCATGTGTTCCTTCTAGCTCTACTTCTCTAGCACCCATTCTTTTTATGTATTATATATTTCTTGTAATGTTAATGATTCTTTATATGATGATGAGTCTGAGTGTGATGAAGAGCATGTGATTACTATCCCAGAGGGTGGTTGTTACATGGATTCAAGAGATGAGTCCAAGAACCCACTCCAATCACTTTCCTTAGAACCAACATAAGCCATCACCACTGAGGTAAGCAAATTTTCTTATTGAGGATGACTCAAGACAAAAATTTCATTTACATTCAGGTAAAGTCCTTCCACCTAGGATGGCTATAAATGCAAAAGAAAAGATAAAAACATTATTACCCAGCAGGATAATCCTATCCCTAATTCTCAAGAGCAGTTTAGGGAGAAGGGAAAGGGCCCTAAGTTAGAGGTTGATTATAATGTATTGGCTCACTTAAGGAAAATTCATTACCTTCTTAGTGTCTATGATGCTTTGATGATGTCTTCCAACTTGAGAGAGACCCTGGTAAAAGTGATGCTTGAGCTAGAGTCTTATTAAACCTTCTTTGCTTTTGAATCTTTTGGGGATGCATGCTATTTTAGAGAGATTACATACATTACCTTTTTAGATCAAGGTCTTCTTTTAGGTACTTCTGAGCACAATTAGCTCTTGAATGTCATCACTGAAGTTGATGGTTATGATTTGAAAATGGTCCACATTGACCTAGGAGCTTAAGTTAATATTTTGAGCTAAGAAATTTTAAAGAGTCTCTCCCTCAATCATTTCAAGCTTACTTCTGACAAGATCTTGTTGAAAGGTTTCAATGACCAAGGCCAGCGTGCTCTAGGGTCTATTACCCTTCATTTAAAGTTTGAAAGTTTCCTAACTAAGGCAAAGTTTAATGTGATCAAAGTTGATTCCTTATATATAACTCTCTTAGGAAGGCCTTGGATTCTTAAATATGGAATGATGTCCTCTACTTTGCACCAATATATAAAGTATATGAGGAATGATGTGGAGTATTCCATTCCTATAGATACTCAGCCTTTTATCATGCAACAGATCTCTATTTATGGTGATGTTGAGCATTACATACCTTAGAAGGCTCATAGACCTCCCCCTGCCTAATCACCAGTGATACCTACTAACATTATACATGGTCCTATATAACTACTAGTATCGGGTCTATCACAGGTTGATATTGAGGCAGGTGTTTCTGCTGCATATCCTATTAGATCTCCCTTTCAGTTTGCTGTTGGGCACGATATTTCCCCTAGTAGAGTTAGGGGAGGGTGAGGCAGAGGCAGAGGTAGAGAGTCAGCTTGCCCTGCAAAAAACTTTGACACTCAAATTCCTCCTCCCTTGCATCTTTACACTTCTTCTTTAACTGTTGAGTCAGACTCTTCAGATGATGAGATGATTGATGTTCCTCATTATTTAGTCCCTTCCTCAGCCCTAACTTCTGCTAACTATAGTTCATTCCTTACCTTTCATAGGTACCTAATACCTGAGGGTGGATTAGTTGCTAATAATAGTTCAGATGAGGAAGGTGACTTCTGATATAAGACTTCTAACAAATAATCTCTCTCTCATCAAAGGTGCGGAATATGAGTTAAGGAGTCTCATTAAAGACTTCTATTGCTCCTTTCACTAGTGTTGGTGGTCCACCACAAACTTAGAGATGCTCGGTGGTTCCACTACATGAATCCTTTGTGCTACCACGATCTAGTGAGTATGTCTCATTATCTCATGGTGTCGGTGCCCCATTGGGTCCTGAGAGTCAGGGTCCTATAGAGACCGCTATAGATTATGAGGCAACATATATCCCTCATTACTTTTTCCCTTTTATGGAAGGTTATGTTAAGCAGGGTACCATTCCTTCAACTTGTTCCGATGAACGAGCTCTATAGTAAGCCCGTATTTGGCAAATTGATATACCTTAAAGCCAATAAGGCTTGGGTTATATTGAGAAAGATCATTCTACTCATGCCAATGTTAATTATATCTCTCACTTATATCCGATTATTTCCCTTGTCGATGAGGAAGACTCGGATAATGTTGAGCACAGGGTCTTTGATGCTCCACGCGAGTTTGAAGATGACACCACTTCCGCCATGGATGAATTGTATGAGGTTAACATTGGCACTGAATAAGACTCTATGCATATTTTTTATAGTTCCTTATTATCTAACTTAGAGGCTCAATATTATATCAAGCTACTATTAATGTTTAGAGATTGATTTGCCTAAAATTACACTGAGATGCCTAGTTTAAACCCAAAAGTATCTGTTCACAAGTTAGCTATCAAGCCTAATGCAGTCCCTTTTAAACAATCACCTTGTAGGATCAAGCTAGAGATTGAACAATAGGTGATTAATGAAACTAAGAAGCTTATAGAAGCTGGGTTTATTCATGAAGAGAAGTATCCCACTTGGTTTGTCAACATCACTCAAGTTAGAAAAGGAGCAGTCAGATTCGAGTCATCATTAACTTCCAGGATTTGAATAAGGCATGCCCTATGAATGATTTTCCTTTTCCTATCCCCGAGCTTATAGTGGATATCTCTTCATCCCATAGCTTTTTCTCCTTCATAGATAGTTCATTTGGTTACAATCAGATAAATTTGGTCCCTAAGGATGAGAAATTCACTACATTCCATACACCTACAAGTGTATTTTGTTACAAGGTGATGCCCTTCGATCTTAAGAATGTTGAGGCCACCTATCACGTGCTAAGACTGTTATCTTTGATGAGATGATACAAGATCAAGTTGAATTCTATGTGGATAATTTGGTGGTAAAAAATAAGGTTCATAGAAATCACCTATGAGATCTACAAATTATTTTTGAACGCTGCGCAAGTTTGACTTAAAAATTAATCCTTTGAAATGCACATTTTGTGTTAGTGCAAAAAATTTCCTAAGGTTTATAATTTGTTACCATGGTATTGAAATTGATCCTTCTTTGATCAAAGCCATAGTGGACTTGAAGCCTCTTCAGTGCCTTACCAAGTTGAAGTCTTTTCAAGGCAAACTTGTTTTCTAGTAGGGATTTATCTCTAATCTTTCTGGTAGATGTCATCCCTTCGCTGCCCTCATGAAGAAGGATGATCATTTTTATTGGGATAAGCATTATCCAGAGGCCTTTAAGAGTATAAAGCGCTACCTGATGAACCCCCCTTTTTTAGCTGCACCCATCCCAGGGAGGTTGTCAATTTTCTACACTACGGCCTTGGATGAATCTTTGGGTGCACTTTTAGCTCATGAAAATATGTAAAATAAGGAAAATGCCTTATAATATCTTAACAGATAATTAATACTTACAGAACTAAAATACCCAGCGATGGAAAAGTTGTATTTGGCTTTGATCTTCGCAGTGTAAAAGCTTAGACACTACATACTTTTGCACAAGGTTAACTTATTCTCTTGAGTCAACCCCTTGTATTATTTGATGACCCATTCAACCCTCTCAGATCATTTACCATGTTGTTCTACGATCCTAATACAATTTTATATTACTTTTGTCCCTTTGTGGGCCATCAAATGACAGACTCTAGCTGACTTTCTTGCTACTCACCCGATCCCTATGGATTCCCCACTCAATGATGATTTACTTGATGAACTAATCATGAGTATGGATGAACAAGAGTCCTCTTCTTGAGAGTTCTACTTTGATGGTGCATCATATGTTAAAGCCTTATATTCAAATAAAACTCCCATAGTTAAAGTAGGGTTTGACCTTTTTTTCGTATCCCCTAAAGAGCACACTCTTCCACGCTCCTATAATATTTCACAACCTCATACTAATAATGAAGCTGAGTATGAAGGTCTAATTTTGGGGCTTGAGTTGGCCATTCATATAAAAATTATGCAGGTAAAGATCTTTAGATACTCCTAACTAATCATAAATCAAGTAGTTGTAGTCTTCAAATTACTTAAGTCTGAGCTCGTGTCTTATCACAACAAGGTAATGGAGTTTTTATGTTTGATTCCTGAAGTGACCTTGGCTAAAATCCATTGATCTAAAAATGGTAAAGCAAATGCATTGGCTAAGTTAGCTAAGGAATTGGTTGACCCAACTGGAAACCCAGTGTCTATTATTATCCAATAACATCAAGCCATGTACCCCACAAACTTGTTTTCTTCGAATCAGACCCTCACAGTGTTTGCTATTGAGGAAGAGTTAGATTTGAGAGTTCTCTTTATTGAATATTTGAAGAATGGTATGCTTCTAGATGATCTCTCTCTTACTGCTTAAAATAGAAAGAGAGCATTATCATTTGTTTATATGAACAATACCTTGTATCGATGCTCTTTTGACCAAATGTGGTTGCATTTCCTTAATAATGAAGAGGTTCATATGGTCATCGGAAAGATGAATGAAGGGCTTTACGATCTCATTAGTCCGGACCAAAGATGAAAAGCAGAAATAAATGCCTTGGTTACTATTGGTCGACCATGATCCATGATTATATGGAGCACACTAGAAAGTGCCACCAATGCTAGATTTATGACACGATGATTCATTAACCTCCTAATCCATTACACCCTACTATGTCATCTTAGCCATTTGAAGGTTTGGGAACAGATGTAGTGGGTCCTATTGACCCTCCTTCCTTTAAGGGTCATAGGTTTATTTTAACTACCGCTGATTACTTCTCTAAGTGGGTGAAAGTTATCCCACTTATGGAAGTCAAATTAAAGGATTTGAAGCACTTTTTTAATAATCACATTATTTATCACTTTGGTGTTCCACGTTGTGTAATTTTTTATAATGGCCCGTCATTTAGAAATACCAAGATTATTAGATTTGCATGTCACCATAACATTAATTGGCGATACTCTTTGATCTACTACACTAAAGCCAATGGATTTGAGGACACATTTAATAAGACTCTCGTTTAACTGATAAAGAAAATCCTTATCGTAAATAAGTGAGAGTGGCATGATAGGTTGCCTAAAGTATTATGGCTTATAGGACTACATACAATACTCTTACTCAGTCTACCCCGTATGCTTTAGTGTTTAGGGTTGAAGCAGTCCTCCCACTTGAGGTCAAGCTCCCCTCATTGCATGAGGCAATTATCCATAATCGTTCCCATGAGGATAATGCCCAACTACAATTAGAAGAACTTGATGTTTTAGAAGAGCTCTACCTACAAGCTCATCAGAACCTCAAGTTATATCAGTCTCGTATAACACGGTCACATGATCACCTTGTTCAAATCTATGCTTTTTAGATCGGTGACTTAGTTCTTATCTTATGTAGGCCTATCACTTTGCGACATTGCCAAAGTTATAAGTTTAAGCATATTTAGGAAGGCCTCTTCATGGTAGAGAAAGTTTATGAAGGTGGTCCTTACCTACTTATTAATGCAAATGGTGTTCACCCTATGCCTATCATCAATGGGAAGTACTAGAAAAAATACTATGCTTGAGTTTGCACATCGCAGGGGGAGTCTCCCTACTGTATAAAAATATCCCTCTATATATGTACCCCCTAAAAGGATCCTTCTTACTTTTTAGTAGTTTGTTTGGCTTAGACAATTTTTCCTCTGCCACATAATGATCATTACGAAGAGTATAAGGCTATCCTTAAAGGTGATACACTGATACGCCGTAGGGATGTTTATGCTTATGTCTATGCATACCAATCACATTGGTGCTAGCACACAGAACCATCAATTTATCTCCCCTTTGCCATGATTAGTTCTCACCAGTTTCACTTGTCACTCCTAAGTGTGATCTGGGTTATTAAAACTAATATGTATTATTTTCTTAGATCTCTCTTGTTCCTCTAGTGCAAATCATATGATTCATGTATATTCAAGATTCATAGTTTTCCTAGCTCTATATAGACTTATAAAATTCATATACCTTTGAATCCACCATAAGACTTAGCTCCCAAGTTCCACTTGTTACCTTTGAGGCTTGGGATATCAAAACCACTAGTTCAAACCACTTTATGGAATATGATATTGAGTCCACACCTTCCTTGTGTTAGCCAGGTGTGGTGAGGTTGA
The DNA here is from genome assembly GCF_001605985.2 of Dendrobium catenatum. Taxonomy (NCBI): domain Eukaryota; kingdom Viridiplantae; phylum Streptophyta; class Magnoliopsida; order Asparagales; family Orchidaceae; genus Dendrobium; species Dendrobium catenatum. The sequence continues at coordinate 128,832 of NW_021320166.1, forward strand.
CCCACTATCATTATGCAAATTTCTTTCTTTTATCAGTCTTACTATGATAGTCATTATCCCTAGTTCATTCATATGAGTTGAAAGTGATCTGTGATATAAAAACCATTAGCTTAGATCCCTTAGGGAATTTGATACTAGGTTCATACCAACCTATTTTAGTTAGGAATGATAATGTTGATGCACTATCATAATATGGATTTCATTCATACATCAAGTTTGTTGCAATTGTGCTCCACAGTTCATTCACACATCATGAATGTTGTTGCAAACCTAGATTTAAGGATTATAATTTTGATGATAGCAAGAATTTCTAGCATTCCTATTTCTCTATTACTATTACTACTACACATATATTTTGGTTGTCCTAACTACTAATGTTTTAGGTCCACAAGATTAATTGAAATTCAAGACAACTCAATATTGGCTAGATTAGGATTAAGTTAGTCTGTAATTATAATTCCAACAATTTTTACTTTTCTTGAGTCAAATGTAATAAGGTGGATTCTGATGCTAAGTAACCTTGCACACACACACACTCAGGGGGAGAAATTATATAAGTTTAAGGATTTCTTTATTTTTTATCACATCATATAGGATGATCCAAAATCGTCTTGGACGATTAGTTAAAAATAGAAACCCTAATTAGGGCTCTTGTGTTAAGGCAACTAAATTAAGCAAATCATCCTGGACGATATTCACATCATCTTGGATGATAAGCTCAAATTAGAAAGACTCAGCTGCAAAACACTTTTAGGTATACTATATCATCATGGCTTATTCATTATAATCTAGCATAAGTTAGTTAGTTGGTTAAGGATAGTAATTAAGGTTAGATTTATCGATCATATTATCCTAGATGATCGTAGGATTGTCCTGGACGATATGTATGAAAAAATTAAGTTCTCCTAGATGACCAGAATAATTTGCTGGATTATAATCACTGATTTTGAACTAATCATCCGGGACGATCCAAGAATCATTATGGACGATACATTATAATTTTGATCGTCCAATATATATATCCTGGACAACCATCATGATGTTCTGGATAATATATATGGTTTTATACTAATTGTATAGCATAATGCCCATATCGTCCTCAATGACCAGTACAAATAATGACTTCTAATTATCCATCCCACCTAGATCATCCTAGCTAAAAAGGGTTGAAATATATTGATCGTATAGGATGATCTGTTGATCATCTCGAACAATATTTGATGGCTAGTTACAAATAAGGGAAAATTTTAAGCCCTATTTTATAAGATCTCTTGATTATTATTGAGAGAATCTTTTGCTGAAGTCCTAACCTGAGAGAGCTTTGAGAAGGAGAGGGAGAGTTTGGGGGAGAGAGAGAGAGAGAGGATCTTGTGAGGAGGAGTTTATGAGGTGTTCACAAAGGTTTCTCCAGGCCAGGATTTGAGTCGTCTTCTTTATTCATCATCCTTGGCTCCTTGGTGGCTATGGGGAGGTCTTCATCAGCAATCGATCAAGGTTCTCTATCTGCATCAGCAGGAAGCAAAAGGAGTTCAAATTCTCTGCCTCATCAGAATTGGTGAAAGGAGTTTGTAAAGGCTTCTTCGCCTTACTGTGAGAGCAAAATGAGAGTCACTATGTTTAGTGCAATACCTAGAGGAGAGGCTCCAAGGGGTGGACGTAGGTCAAGTTGATTGAACCACCATAAAATCTAGTGTGTTCTTTCTGATTATTTTTTGCTCTTTATTTTTCCGCATATAATTTTCTATGGTTGATTGTGTTGGTTTTTAAATATTCTAAAAGGTCTTAAAAATTTTTAACTTTATGTTTTAGAATTTTTAAAACTACCAATTCACCCCCCTCTTGGTTAACCTCTGGCTTGTTCATAAGGGGTTAAATTTCCTGTCAAACTTTCAAGTGGTATTAGAGCGAGATTCATATAATCTAGTTTTTGAAAACTTTTGAAATTTGATCCATGGATAAATTTGGTAATCGGAATATGGCGGAAGGTTATTCCATTACTCGACCACCTTTGTTTGATAATATACCTTTTGATATCTAGAAAACTCACATGTCCATCTTTTTGTAATCTATAGATTATCATATGTGGAAGCTTGTAAAAGAAGGTTATTCTGCACCAACACATGAAATTAATGGTGTAAAAACTAAACTTCTATTTTTTTAATAGACTTTTGATAATAAGGATTTAGCACAACTTAATGCAAAATATTTAAATTATTTTTCTATGCACTAAAATCTAAATATTACATGCGTGTCTCAATTTATGCTATTAGTAAAAAAATATGGTATAGATTTTGTATTACTTATGAAGGCATAAGTGAAGTTAATAAATTTAGGTTAAATATTTTACTTAATGAATATAAATTCTTTTGCATGAAACCTAGTGAATCAATATCTGAAATGTATACTAGGTTTACACAAATTGTCATCTCCATGCATGCCTTAGGAAGAGAGCTAACTAACTATGAGAAAGTTAGCAAAATTATGAGATGAGATTGCCTTCTTCCTTTGATGCTAAGATTATGAATATAATTGAGTCCAAGGATTTGAATGTTTATTTGATTGATAACTTACTTGGATGACTCATTGCTTACGAGCAAGGAATGAACCAAAGATAACTTTATGCATGTGAGAAAAAGAAGGAGAAAACTATAGCCTGAAAGGATAATGATACAGATACTAACTCTTCTAGTTTTAAAAGTGATGGCATTACCTTAATTACTAGATAATTCAAGATCTTATTAAGGAAGAAACAAAAGCACCATCAGAAGTGGGAATGGCAATAATTCTAAAGGTTCTTCTTATATGATTTGTTTTGAATGTAGGAATCTGGGATATGTAAAAGATGATTGTCCTACACTTAAGGCTCACCCAAGCAAGGAGAAGGATGATGAGAAACCCAAGTTCAGGAAGGATAAGAAATGGATACAGAAGGCTTTCTAGGCTGATTTTGCATCTGGCTCTTCTGAGACTGAGTTGAAAAGGAGACAACAAACTTATGTTTGATGGCAGATGAACATCTTTGTAATTATGACCAAGGAAAGGTATGCGAATTAACATATGATTAATTGCTTGATGTTTCTATGAAAATTCATTCATCATATAGAAAGCTTAACAAATCACATGCTAGCCTCAAACTTGAATTTCTGAATTTACAAAAAGAGCATGATGTTTTTTTTAAAGATCATTTTTTACTTGATAGCAATCACATGGAATTACTTGATGAATTTGATGAGTTAAATAAAAAGCATTTTGATTTAACCATTAGTATGATTCATTAAATGCATTGCATGTTAAACTAGAAGTTGCATACAAAGAATTAGAAACTCTTTCAACTGATTTAGATAGTAGGGAGCATGCGTTAAAAGTTGAAAAATGTAAATCTTAAGGATGCAAATCAATATTTATAAGTCAATATAAATACTTTGAAAGAAAACAAATAACCACCTTCACTTGAAGATTTTCGCAATCCATCATAACAACATCCATCATTCAAAACTAGGAAGAGCAACTATAACCCAAGTAGATTAGTAAACCCTTTTTCTGGTGTTAGATATTTTTAATGTGGCATGCTAGGAATTATTTCTCACACATGCACCATTCACCATAGAACACATTTGGTGTGGAGACCCAAATTTCATGATTCAAAACATAACACACATTCATTGCATTCTTCTTTCCATAGAAGGAACCCAAACTTGTTTGGGTTCCTAAATCTAACATTTGATGTTTTGTAGGTGTGCTCTCACATAAGACCTCATGAGAGCATGTGGTACCTGGACAGCAGATGCTTACGCCATATGACTAGAGATGCTAATTAATTTATTTTGCTGAAGGCCAGGGCTGGAAGCAAGGTCACTCTTAGAGATAATACCACTAGAAAAGTGGTGGGTGCATGCATATTCGAAAACTTCAAGAACCTTTTGATTGAAATTATTTTTCTTGCAGACAGACTGAAACATAATTTGCTCAGCATCAGTTAGCTCTTTGACAAAGGCTTCAACATAAAATTTTTGGTAAACACTTTCATTATAAACTTAAATTATAATATTATTTTGTAGGGAAAAAAAGAGCAACAATATCTACATGCTTGATTTAAATAATATTGAATGTGTTGTTTCATCTTTCTTAAAAATTATTGCTGCAGAGTCATGGTTGTGGCATAGTAGGTTATTTCATGCCAGCATAAAAACCCTTAGAAGAGTAACAAAAAAATACTTAGTGAGAGGTGTCCAAAAATTAGAGTTCACTAAGGACCACATGTATGATGCCTGTCAGTTAGGAACGTAAGTAAAATTTTCCTTCCATTCCATTAAGGATATTAGCACCTCTAGACTTTTAAAAGTCCTTCGCATGGATTTATGTGGACCCATTATCACTACAATCTTAGGGGGAAAAGTTTTTGGATTTATAATTTTCAATGACTACTCGAAGTTTACTTGGATTAGATTTCTATCACATAAAAGCGAGTCTTTTGATGAATTTAAATCCTTCACCACTTGGATTCAAAAAAAGCTATGTTGTGAGATATTGACCATCCATAGTGATTATGGTGAAAAATTTAAATATGTGAGATTTGGACCTTTCTATGAGGAACAAGGGATTAGTCATAATTTTTCAGGTCCTAGGACCCCTCAGTAGAATGAGGTAGCTGAAAGGAAGAACTAGATCTTAGTGGAAGCTGCTAAAGCTATGCTTACTAAGTATTCACTTCTAAAATACTTTTGGGTAGAAGTAGTTGAAATCTCGTTAGGGATGTTAAGCCCTTATGAATTAGCTCGAGGCTAACAGAGAGGGGGGGGGGGGAACAGAGGGGGGGGGGGGGAGGGTGAATTAGTGTTTTAAAAAATTTCAAACAAAAATCATGATCTAAGCTGAACAATCATTCACCAAAAAATAAATTGTAGAAATTAAATGTGGAAATGCAATAAGAAAGAACACACTAGATTTTATAGTGGTTTGGTCAACTTGACATGTCCACTCCATGGAGCCTCTTTTTCAGGTATTGCACTAAACTCAGTGACTCTCCTTTTGCTCCCACAGCAAGGCGGAGAAGCCTATACAAAACTCTTTTCTACCGACCCTGGTGAGAAAGAGAATCCAACTCCTTTCTCTTCCTCCTGAAGCATGCAGAGAACCTGACTCCTTTCGCTTCCTCTTGAAGTAGGCAAAGAACCTCGATCAATTGTTGAAGTAGACCTCTCTAGAACCTCCATGGAACTAGGAATAAGGACTAGAAAAGATGATTCAGATTCTTACTTGGAGCAACCTTTGTGAAACCCTCACAAACTCCCCCTCATAAGATACTCTCTCTCTCCTAAGCTCTCCCTCTCCTCTTGGCTCTCTCAAGTCAGGACAGCAGCAAAAGATCGCATCTTGAGTAAATAAGAGATCTTATATAGAAGGGCTTCAAATTTTCCCTAAATTGTAATAAAATGACAAATATCGATCAATAAAATCATAATTACTTTCCTTAATCATCAGACTAATTTAGGCATAATTATAATGCATCATCTAGGATGATGTCCTGTACAATGTCTAAAAATAATATCATGCCTAAAAGAGTTTGCAACTAATTCTTTTTTATTTTAGCATATCATCTAAGACGATGCTCATATCGTCTCGGATGATTTGCTTAATTCAGCTTCCTTAACCAAAAACCCCTAATTAGGGTTTCTATTTTTGACTGATTATCCAGGATGATGTTGGATCATCCTGAAAGATATGATGAAAAATAAAAAAACTCTAAAATAGACAAAAAAATTCCCCTGAGTGTGTGTGTAAGGTTACTTAGCGTCAGAACCCACTTTATAACATTTGACTCAATAAACGATAAAAAACTTAAAGTACACTTATAAACTGACTCATTCCTAATCTACCAAATATTTAGCTAGCTTGATTTGTAATTGACCTAGTGGACCTGAAATGTTAGTAGGGAGGGCAATAGTGGAAAAAATAGAAGTGTCAAAAATGTTTGCTATCATCGAAATTCTAATCCATGAATCCAAATTCATAACAATCTCTCCCTTTTTAATGATGGAAAATATTTGGTAGAAAATTCAACTTATGCATTTAAATGAAACATAACATGAAAGAAAAACATTGTGAACCAAGCAATGTAAATTTTACTAAAATCAAATAGATGGTATAAATATGAAATAATAGTAATAAAAAAAATAATACAACCAAACAACACAATTACTACTACTCCCCCTTTTGACATCACAAAAAGGAGTATAATAGAAAGAAAAATATAAATTAATCAACATCATAAAAAAAGCACAAGCAAATAATCTACAAGTATGAAGGGCCCTGATCATTAAAAGGAGGTGGTGGTGGTGGCTAAAATAAACTTGAAATAGTAGCGAACTACTCCCAAACTAGGACATGTCCTAGTCGTGCTGCTACTGCTGATGTGTCAAGTATGCATCAAATCTTGTCATATCTGCCTCATGTTGTTGCTCCTGGGCAACAACGTAAGAATCAAACTGAGCCTCCCGCTGGTCAAACTACTCCACCAGTTGATCCAACTGTAAGTGCTGGCAGATCAAAGAAGGTGTTGGAATTGGTACAGGAACAGCTTCCTCCTCAACTCCTTCAGCCTCCTTGTGCTCTGGGTGGAGATGAGTACTGTCATGAATATGAAAGGAGCTATTGGTGTAGAAGGCAAACTGAAAATTAGGTGGGACACGATATTAAAGATTATATTTCATTTCCATAAGATAGGTTAAGATGTGTCCTAAGGCAAGGTTAGGCTTTCTTTTGTGCCCTGGATCTCAAATTCTAGTCACATGCTCAATGTATCAGAAAAGAAGACCAGCATCATTGAACTCTCTATGGGACATAATATAGAAGGTGGTGATTAAAAGGAGAGGAGTAATGTGGACATGATCACCAACCTTTGGGGTAACTGAGGTGCAAAGTACATGTTGGATTTTTTTAGCATCTTTAACTAAGGTACTAGATGCCCCATCATGATAGGAGACACGAGTGTTCCTCAAAAAGTGATACTGATAATCTTGTAGAAAAGGTAGGCAGCTTGGTCAGCCACCTCAGTGAAACGTGGGTCAATAGCAACCCTTGAAGAACTTCTAACCAGTATTCTAGAGCGCTTTCCACCCATCATGAACATAAAAATTAGAGCTTGAGGGAGAAGAATGAAGAATTTAAGGGTTTGAGGTGAGAAAACACTTTGAATTTTACTATTCATAAAGAAATAGCCATATCATCCAGGACGATTGCAGAGTTGTCCAAGATAATCAGACTAAATTATGATGTCTAGGATGATTGGTCAAAATGGAAGTTATATCAACAAGGATGACCAGACATCGTCCATGATGATTAGATATAGGCGATCATCTCGAGGAGTTATGTTGTATGATCGTTGAAAAAGTAGATCATCCAGGATGATTAGGTGGACCATCTAGGACGATCGATAATAATGGATCATATTGATCAAATTTAAAACATGTAATGTCTTATGCCACGTGGATCATCCCGTACGAACAAGTGGATTGTCTAGGAATATCATAAATAATTGAAATAGAATTTGATCATATCATCCAGGATGAGGGGTATCATCCAAGATGATCTCAAATGATTGTGTCAGATCAGCCATCAAATAGAAGATAAAGGGTGGATTAATGATATAGTCCTGGATGATGTGAAGTAAAAAATTTAAAATTTTGATGATGGAGGGAGGTGATCAGAAGGTGCTCCAAAACATAAAAAAATAAAAAAAAACATTAAAAACAAAATATAAAATAACGAAAAAATGATAACAATGACAAAAAGAATGAAAAATAAAGTTTTTTTATTTAATCAAAATATGAATATGATAAATTTTTCATGTGATTGAAGTAAAAGTTTGTAATAAAAATGAGTTAACATCGCCAAAATATAAAAAATGATAGAACAACTGATCTTGCTAGCCACAACTCAGACTTCTTACAGGGCAAACCATCATTAAAAATAAAAATCTAACTAAAAAAAAATCAATTGAATAAGAAAAAGTGATCCACTAATAACTTGGTTCTGAATATATCTTATAGAATAATATACCAAAGTAATTAGTTACAATCATGAATTTTAAAATCAAGCCTTTGAAAATATCAAGTGATACATAAATTCTTCTAAGATTTAAAGGATTGAAAGAGAAGGAAGCTTCTTTCTTGTGAGCTGATTTTTATGCTTCTTATCAATTGGTTGCCGTACTTTATGCATCTTTTGATTTTTGATACACTTTGTGCATCCTTCAAATTTTTTTGGCGATCATTGCACTTTTTTTTTAGTTTGACATCTTTTTGGGCTCATTTTATGCCTCTTGTAATTTTTGCAAGCTAGCTCCCTTTTGAAACTTTTAAATACTCTCAGTTGTGAGAATATCTTTAAGATATTAGAGAAGAAAGACTCACTCTTTAATATAAAGAAGTGTAAACCCTAAAATAGAATCAAATTCATATAATAAATGCAATGACAAGATTACAAAAGCTTGAAAGTGATTTAATGACTTTGAACATTATTTATAAAAGATATATTATTATAACAAGATATAAAAGATCTTAATCACAACGTCTAGTTGTTAATTTAAGATAGACTTCTATTTAGAAAATAAAATTACACCGCTAAAAGGAGTTAGAGGAAGGAAAATAATAAATAGTGTTTCTCACCTTAACAGATTTAGGAAAGTCAAACATTGACTACAAATTTTTAAAAATAAAAAATAAGGCATAAAATATCATTTCAGCTGTTACAAAAAAGAAAAACTGAAAGAGAAATAAGAACATCAGAAATGAAAACATTGAAAAATAGTAGTAAATAAAAATCAATAAATAAAAACTAAAAACAAAAGAAAAGTTAAATAAAAAAGAAAGAATAGAAAATAACAACAAATAACAGATCAAAAAACTTAAAATTCAGAATTCAATCAGCAACAAGTTCATGCATTTATGGCAATCACACCCAATCAGATCCTTCAGATGTTGAATGGTCATGAGCATCTGCCGACCAGGTACCACGTGCTCTCACGAGGCTTTGTGTGGGAGAACACCAACAAAATAATCAAATGTCGAATTTAGGAACCCAAATAAGTTTGTGTCCATTTTTATGAAAAGAAGAATGCAATGCATGTGTGTTATGCTGTGAATCTTGCAATTTGGGTCTTCGCACCCAATGTGTACTACGGTGAACACTGCAAGTGTGGGAGATGTATCTTAGCATGCCACATGAAAAATATCTAACACCAGGAAAAGGGTTTATTAATCTATTCATCTTATAGTGCCTCTTCCTAGGTTTTAAAACTTTTAGCTTTGAATCAGATTAAAAAACTGTTCAGGTGTGGGTGGAATCCTATTTTTATCAAGTGCTTTCAATTCAGCTTTAAAAAATGAGTTATCACTTTCTAAAATAATATTATCAACTTTTAAATAGTGCTCCCTACTCTCATATTCAGCAATATAAGTTTTTAAATCATTTTTTAAGTGTAGTGTGGGTTGCTTTCAATGAATCATGCTCAAGGACCAACTCAGAATACTTTTTATTTAAGTAATGACATGTGATTGCTATCAAGTATAGAGTGATCTTTAAGAAAAACTTCATGCTCTTTTTATAAATTTAAAAATTCTAATTTTAAGCTAGCATGCAATTTCTTAAGTTTCCTACATGATGCATGAATTTTCTCAGACACTTCTAGTAATTGATCGTAGGTTAGTTTTCATACCTCTTCTCAGTCAGACTAACCAAGATGATCGTCCACCATTAAATACAAGTTTGTTGTCTCCTTCTCAGCTTCAATCTCAGAGGGGTCAGATGCAGAATTCACCCAGAATACCTTTTGAAACTGCTTATTATCCTTCTTGAACTTGGGTTTCTCCTCACCCTTTTCTTTGTTTAGGTGAGCCTTAAGTGTAGGACAATTAACTTTTATATGTCCAGACTTACTACATTCAAAATAAAATATATCAGAGGTACTTTTAAATTTTTTGTTACCCTTACCTTTGCTCCATTTTTTATAGTGCTTTTATTTCTTCCTTAAAAAGCTTTTGAATTGCCTGGTGATTAAGGCAACATCATCACTTTTAGACCCGAAGAATCAGTATCCATATTGTTAGCCTTCAACATTATAGTTTTTTCCTTCTTTTCTTACTAACATTAAGTTGTCTTTGGTTCACTCCTTGCTTGTAAGCAATGAATGATCAAAGTAATTTATTAATAATAAGTGTTCAAATCATTGGATTCAGTTACTACAGTAATCTTAACATCGAACGAAGAAAGCAAGCATCTCAAAATTTTGTTAACTTTTTGATAGTTATTTAGCTCACTTCTTAAGCCATGCAGTGAGGTAACAATTTGAGTAAATCTCGTATAAATGTTAGATATCGATTCACTAGGTTTCATGTAAAAAGGTTTGTAGTAATGTAATAAGATATTCAACCTATATTGTTTAACTTCACTTGTGCCATCATAAGTGATACATAATCTATCTAATGTTTCCTTACCAGTAGTAGAAGTTGAGACATGCATGTAATCTTTCAATTTTATAGTATAGAAAAAATAGTTTAAATATTTGTCATTAACTTGTGTTAAATCCCTATCATCAAAAGTCTATTAAAAAATAAAAGTACAGTTATTATGCCATTAATTTCATGTGACGGAGGTGAATAACCATCTTTAACAAGCATCCACATACGAAAGTCGATTGTAAAAATATGAACATGCAAGGTTTTTAGAAATCAAAAGGTTTTTTATCAAACAATGGTGTTCAGGTAATACAATACCCTTCCACAGTATTTCTATTATCAAAGTTAGTCATGGATCAAAATTTAAAAGTTTTTAAAAATGATAATTTATGAATCCTGCTCTAGTATCACTTAAAAATTTATTAGGGATGTTAAGCCCTTATGAACTAGTCCGAGTCTAACAAAGAGGGGGGAGTGAATTGGTGATTTAAAAATTCTCAAATAGAACTCACGATCTAAACCAAACAATCATTCACTAGAAAATAAAGTGCGGAAATTAAAAGCTGAAATACAATAAGAAAGAACACGCCAAATTTATAGTGGTTCAGTTAGCTTGACCTTTATCCACCCCTCAAAGCCTCTCCTTCGAGTATAACCCTAAACTTAGTGACTCTTCTATTTCTACCATAGTAAGGCAGAGAAGCATGTACAAAACTCCTTTCTATCAACCCCAGTTAGGAAGAGAAACCAACTTTTTTTGCTTCCTCCTAAAGTAGGCAGAAACCTGACTCCTTTTTCTTCCTCCTAAAATATGAAAAGAACCTTGAACAATCGTTAAAGTAAAACTCTCTAGAACCTCCAAGGAACCAGGGATGATAATTGGAGAAGACGACTTAGATCCTTTCTTAGAGAAACCTTTGTGAAACCCTCACAAAATCCCCCGCATAAGATCCTCTCTCTCTCCCAAGCTTTTCCTCTCATCTTCACTTTCTTAGGTCAGGACAGCAGCAAAATATTGCATCTTCAGTAAATAAAAAATCTTATATATAAGGGCTTCAAATTTGTCCTAAATTGCAACAAACTGAGAAATATCATCCATAACAATCGACGGATCGTCCTGTATGATTAGAACAAATTTAGTTCAATCAGTTAGTATGGTCTAGGGAAGGCTGGAAAATTAGAAGGTTTGTTTGTTATAATCATCCATGATGTTCCTGTACAATTAGTTTAAAATTTCCAAGAATCATCAAGACCATCACTCTATTTGGCCAGACTTTTCATATTAGATGATGAAAAAATAACAGATCATTTGGGATGATTATTGGATCATCCAGTATGATTAGTTCAAATGAATATATATCATCCATAACATCATTCTGGTTATCCAAGAAGAAACTAAAGTTTGTTTACCTGATCATCTAGGAGGATCCTACGATCTTCCAGGATGATATGATCGATCAATTAAATCTTAATTATTTTTCTTAATCATCAGTCTAATTTAGGCATAATTGTAATGTGTCATATATGATGATGTCCTATATAATGTCTAAAAATAATAACATGCCTAAAAGAGTTGGCAAGTGATTCTTTCTAATTTGAGTATATCATCCAGGATGATGTTCATATTGTCTAAAACGATTTGCTTAATTTGACTTCCTTAACCAGGATGGCCTAATTAAGGTTTTTATTTTTAACTGATCATTTAAGATGTTTTCGGATCATCCCAGTTAATATGATCAAAAATAGAAAACACTAAACTAGATAGAATTTTTCCCCCTGAGTGTGTGTGCGCAAGGTTACTTAGCATCAGGACCCACTTTGTTACATTTGACTCAAGAAATGATAAAAATACTTAAAGTACACTATTAAACTGACTTAGTTCTAATCTATCCAATATTGAGCTAGATTGATTTGTAATTGACCTTCTAGACCTAAAAAGTTAGTAGATAGGGTAATAATAGATAAAATAGAAGTGTTAGAAATATTTGCTATCATCAAAATTATAATTCTTAAATCCTGATTTGCAACATTGGTAAATATAGCTTGTTATGTGTTGAATAGGGTGAATGCCAGATCCAAACTGCATAAGATATCCTATGAGATCAATAATGGTAGGACACTTAACCATTCTCACCTCCATATCTTTGGCTGTAAGGTTTAAATTCTAAATAATGGGAAGTCACTCTTAAGACCTAAAATCTGATGAAGGGGTGTTCTTAGGCTATTAAAGTGTAGGGAAATCCTTTAGAGTATTTAATAAGAGGACTTTGGTGGTGGAGGAGACTACTCATGTTGTGTTTGATAAATTTGATAATTTTGGAGGGTCTCGGATTGAGGAAGAAGAAGTAGTAGAAGTCACCCAAAGATTGAAATCAACAAATCTGGAGGGAAGGATATAACCTAAAAATCTAGTTTCTAGAGATTGGAGATATTCTTTGAGTCATCCTAAAGAACTGATCTTAGGAGACCCTACTGAATGTGTTAGAACTAGGCATGGACTTAAAAAAAATTGAACCACTCTGCCTTTATATCAATGACTAAACCCACCAACATCAATTAACCCCTTTCTGATGAATTTTGGATCTTAGCCATATAAGAGGAACTAAATCAATTTGTTAAAAATGATATTTGGGAGCTCATAGAAAGACCTAAAGATAAAAGTCTGGTAGGAACCAAATGGGTCTTTAAGAATAAAATGAATGATTCTGGTGTGGTGGTTAGGAATAAGGAAAGATTGGTGGCTAAGTGGCACAACCAAATTGAAGAGAATGATTTTGAGGAGACATTTACTTATGTAGCTAGACTGGAAGCCATTAGAGTGCTACTAGCCTTTGCCTATTATAAGGGATTTAAGATTTTCCAAATGGATGTCAAGGGTGCCTTTTTAAATGGGGTAATAAAAGAAGATATATTTATAGAACAACCCCCAGGTTTTGAGAGTTCCCAATTTCCAAATCATGTTTATGAATTAAAAAAAGCCTTTGTATGATTTAAAATAGGCACCCAGGGCATGATTCGAGAGGATTAACACATTTATACTAGAAAGGGAGTTTGTTAAGGGGAGCATAGACACCACCCTTTTTCTGAGGAGAGTAGGAGATGAATCACTCATTGTTTAGATCTATGTTGATGATATAATTTTTTGATCTTCTAATAAACATTTATGTGATGATTTTTCTAAGACAATGAGTAAGAAATTTGAGATGAGTATGATGGGAGAGTTGTCCTACTTTTTGGGGTTTAGTAATAGGTAAATAAATGATGTGACATTTCTTAATCAATCAAAATATACTAAGGACATCTTGAAGAAATATGAAATGGATAAAGCAAAGATAATAAACACTCCCATGAGCTCTAGTATCCAGTTAGATAAGGATTCAAATGGAAAATTTGTTGATAAAAAAGTATAAAGGAATGATTGGATCACTTCTTTACTTAACTATTAGCCAACTTGATATAATGTTTAATGTTTATCTCTATGATAGATTTCAACCCGATCCTAAAGAATCCCACCTAACTGTAGCTAAGAGAATCCTTAGATATCTCTTAGGGACCCAAAATATAGGAATATGGTATCCTAGGTACAACACTTCTTTTAAAATTATTGGATATTCTAATTCTAATTTTGTAGGGTGTAGGGTGGATAGAAAGAGTACCTTTGGAACTTGCCAATTTATAGGATAGTCCTTAGTCTCCTGGTCCAGTAGAAAATGAAACTCTGTTGCACTTCACACTATTGAAGATGAGTATATTAGTTGTCTAGCCCAAGTCTTTTGGTTCAAGAAATAGATTCTAGATTTAGGATTACCTGTTGGCACAATTTTAATTTTCTGTGATAACACCAGTGCCATCTATATTTCTAAAAAACTTATCCAACATTCTAGAACCAAACACATTGACAAAAGACATCACGTTATTAGGGACCATGTGACAAAAGGAGATATTGAGATACACTATGTAGCAATTGAAAACTAATTAGCTGACATCTTTACTAAACCACTGACCTTTGATACATTCAGCTTCTTAAGGACTAGATTGGGTGTGATTGATATAAATGTATGAACCTAATGATTTATGAACTATGAATCTTATATTTTCTGATCTTTCTTTGGCTTTTTTTCTGATCTTTCTTTTCTTTTCGACCATTCTTTTACCCTTGTTTTAATTGTTAGCTTTTGTTTATTTTCTATTGGTTTCTATATTTTCATTTTTTATGTTTTTGTTTCTCTTTTAGTTTTTCCTTGGTCACTATTAGAATGATATGGTCTGCCTTGCTTTTGCTTTTAAAAATTTATAATTAATGATTGACATCCATAAATCAATTGAAGGGAGAAACATCGTTGATTGTTTCCCATACTCTAACTCCTTTTAGCGGTGTAATTTTCTTTTCTAAATAAAAGTCTATCTCAAATTAACAACTAGACTTTTCAATTGAGGTCTTTTCTATCTTCTTATAGAAATCTATCTCATATTAATAATATTCAAAGTTATTAAATCACTTCTAAGTTTTCTTGATCATATTGTTGCATTTATTATATTAATATGATTCTACTTTATGGTTTACTCCTTATATTAGAGTGTCAGTTTTTCTTCTCTATTATCTATAAGATATTCTCATAATTGAGAGTATTTAAATTTTTCAAAAGGGAGCTAGCTTGAAAAAAAGTGAATGACAAGGAGCATAAAATGAGCCCTAAAGGAAAAACTAAAAAGATGCGCAGTGATAGCCAAAAAATTAAAAGATACACAAAGTGTATCAAAAATTAAAAGACGTGCAAAGTGCGCCAAACAATTGACAAGAGGTACAAAATGAGCCAACAAGAAATCAAGCTTCCTTCTCTTTCAAACCTTCAAATCTTTTAAGAATTCATGCGTCACTTGATATTTTCAAAGGCTTGATTTTGAATTTGATGATTGTGACTAATTTCTTTTTTTAAATTATTCTATAAGATATTTTTCTGTAATGAAATTTTTGGACGGATCACTTTTTTTATCTGAATTCTTTTTTCTGAGTTAGATCTTTATTTTCAAAAGATGGGTTGCCTTGTAAGAAGTTCAAGTTGGGATTAGTAGGATCAGTTGTTCTACTATTTTTTGGATTTCGATATTATTAATTAATTTTTTGTTAATTTTTAATTCAATCATAAGGAAAATTTAAATTTATCTAGCTTTGATTAAAAAATCTTCTTTTTCACTATTTTTAGTGCTTTTTATCATATTTTCCTTATTTTATTTTTGCTTAGCTTTATCTTTTAGGGCTTCTTCTAATCAAATCCTTCCACCCTAAAAAATCATTTTTTTCACATCATCCTAGATGATATTCTTATTATCCTGGACAATATCAATAATTGACCCTTCTTCATCCATTAGATGGTTGGTCTGACTATATTATTTGAGATCATCCTATACCATCCACATCATTATGGGTGATCTGAAGAAAATCTACTTCAATCATTGGTGATCATCCTAGATGATCCACATTATCCTGGACAATTTAATCAAATTTTGCTTAAATTATTGCTTATCATCCTGGATAATCCACTTGTTCATCCTAGACGATCCACGTGGAAAAAATGGTTACATATTTTAAATTTAGCTAGCACGATTCATTATTACTCATCATCCTAGATGATACACCAAATTATCATGGATGATACTTTTCATCAAAGATCATACTGGCTGATGCATTAGGATGATCGCTTGTGACTAATCATCCTAGATGATATCTGTTCATCCTGGATAATAGGACCGCCTTTTTGACCAATCATCCCGAACATCATTATTGCTCCTCATCATCCTGGATGATTAAATGATCATTATAGACGAGTCCCCATTTCTTTATAAACAGTTAATTTTAACTAATTTTCTCACACTCAAAACATCAAAATCCTCTTTTCGTCTCACTCATACTCTAAATCCTTTTTAATGGCTAGTGGGAAAAGGTCCTGAATGGTGATTAAAAGTTCCTTATGGGCATCTATTGACCCTCAAATCACTGAGGTGGCTGACCAAGCCACCTTTCCTTGATACAAAACTATTGGGATCACACCTTCAAGGATTATCAATCCTCTAACGCTCACTTACCCATTATTGAATCTGTTCAATCACACCTCTCTCACTTTCATTATGATGTTGGCCTTCCCTTTTAACTCTGAACTCATCTATGAGTTCTTTTCTAGTCTTAACATCAATGCCACTTACATCACCCCACAGTCCTATATTTATAGAAACCCAATTAAAATCACCTACCAGGATTGTCAAAATCTCCTCAAACTTTCTATTACTGGAGGTTAGCTCCATATTTGTCTTCAAATCTTAATTATAACTGGAATCCTGACAAGCAATTATTAAGGAACACCAATGTTATTTACCATGAAAGTGCCTCAAGCACCTTAGTCAAATATGCTAGGGAAATTCAATATGTCTTTAGAACTTTAGGGATCCCAAAGGCTAGTGACCACATCTATATTACTCCCTTACTCTGAATTACCACATTTTATATAATAACACATAGGCAGTTCAATGCCATTGATCTTCTCTTTCACCATATTATGCACCTGACTAGTATTAGGGATCCAGAGCATAAAAGAAAACCTAATCTTTCCTTAGGACACATCATAGCTTTTGTACTCAAAACCAAATACAACCTATAATATCCTGCCCCACCAGACTATCAACCTGCCTACTATAGCAATAGTTCCTTTAATATTCTTTATAGTACTCGACTCCATCAGGAGCACGAGAAGGCTGAGGGTGACAAGGAGGAAGTTTTTCCTACACCTATTTTGATCGGCCAGCAGTCATAACTGGATCAGCTGGTGGAGAGGTTTGACTAATGGGAGGCTAGGTTTGACACTTACTACACAGGAGCAGTATCATATGGCGAATGTTGCTCAATTTGATGTATATGAGGCACACCAATAGTAGCAGCATGACTAGGATATGACCTAGTTTGGGGATTAGTTTGTTTCCATTCACAATCTTTTTCAGCCACCACCACCTCCTCCTTTGCTTAATCAGAGTTCCTCTACTTATAGTCTGTTTGATATTTTTTGTGAGATGTTTTTCTTATACTACTATCAATTTTTAGGTTATATTTTTTGCTTTATATTTCATTTCTATTTCCTCCTTTTTATGATGAGAAAAGGGATAGTAGTGTTAGTATTAGTGTTATTATTATTTCATTGCAGTGTTTTTTTCTTATACTACTAATATTTAGTGGTAGTACTATTTTTATTGTATCACCTACTTATTTTAGTTAAATTTGTACTTCTTGGTTCATAATGTTATCCTTTATATATGTTTCAATCTTATTAATCTGCTTGAGTTAATTTTTTTTAATAAATATTTGTCATAAAAAAGGGCGAGATTGGTTCAAACCTGGATTCAAGGATTATAATTTTGATGATAACAAACATTTCTGGCATTCATGTTTCTCTACTACTATTACTAGTGTACATATATTTTGGTTTTCCTACCTACTAACATTTTAGTTCCACAAGATTAATTGAAATTCAAACCAACTCATGATTGGGTAGATTAAGATTGAGTCAGACTGTAATTATATTTATAATGATTTTTACCTTTTCTTGAGTCAAATATAATAAGGTAGATCATAATGCTAAGTAACCTAGCATACACACACTCAAGGGGAGAAATTCTATAAGTTAAAAACAAAACCCCTAATTAGGGCTCCTATGATAAGACAACTGAATTAAGCAAATTATCATAGATGATATTCACATCATTCAGGATGATAGACTCAAATCAGAAAGGCTCAGCCACCAAACTCTTTTAGATATGGTTTTATTTTTTGACATCATACAAGACAATACCATATCATCTTAATCGTTTCATTATAATCATACCCAAATTAGTCAGGGGATTAATAAAAGTAATTAAGGTTAGATTGATCAATCACATCATCCTTGATGATTGTAGGATCATCCTGGATGATATGAATAAAAAAACTTATTTCTCCCGGACAAATAGAACGATTTGTTGGACTATAATCACTAATATTAAACTAATCTTCCAGGATAATCCAAGAATTATCCTTGATAATACATCATATTTTTTATCATCCAATATATATCTCCTAAATGACCAGAATGATGTTTTGGATGATATGTATGGTTTTGTACTAATCATACAGGATGATGTCCACATCATTCTGGATGATCAGTATAAAAAATGGCTTCTAATCATTCAGCCCATCCAGATCATCCTGACTTAAAGGGCTAAAATACACTAATTGTATAGGTCGATCGTCCTGGACGATCTTTGATGGATAGTTACAAATTAGGGTAAATTTTAAGCCCTTTTTTATAAGATCACTTGATTATTATTGAGAGAATCTTTGGCTGAAGTTCTGAACTAAGAGAGCTTAGAGAAGGAGAGGGAGAGTTTGGAGAGTCACTGTATTTAGTGCAATACATGGAGGAGAGGCTCTAGGGAGTGGACGTAGGTCAAGTTAAACGAACCACTATAAAATATGGCATGCTCTTTATGATTATTTTTTGCACTTTATTTTTCTGCATATAATTTTTTGTAGTTAATTGCGGTTTATTGTTTTTGTTTAAAATATTCAAAAAGGTTTCAAAATATATATATATATAGATGGAACCCGGCTTTACTCTCCAAGAGCTTAAACTCCCCAAACTTCTCTTTTCTTCTCCTTGGAAGCATCTTAGTGATCACTTCAGAGATGACCCTATAATTATTTTGTTATGACTCTTTGTGATTCTCATTATCTTTTTTTGTGATGTGGTACATCTTATCCTGGGTGTTAATATCACTTCCTTATAGGCTTAGATTTTTTTGATGAAAGATCAACTCCCTTTCTGCTTTCTTTTAGTAACCTACTCTCCCATTCATACCCTACTCTCAACTACCAGAGTAGCCCTATGGGAGCGTTGGTGTTGCTTTCACTTCCCACAGGGTCCCACTAGTTGGTGTGGTTGGTACCACAGTGGTCTTATAAGGATTGTTAATCTTATTCGCAATTATTGTCCTAGGTGACAAGCATATCCCATCGCTACTTAAAATTATTTCCCTGGTTGTGATGGAGTACATCATGTCTCAGATTTTAGCATCACTTCTTTTTGAGCTTTTGTTTTCTAGTAGAAGATCAACTCCTTGGCTTTTTTACCAACATACTTCCTTATTAGAACCATAGCCTTAGTTACTAGAGTAGTTCCTTAGATGTGTTGGTATTGCTTTCACTTCCCACAAGGTCCCACTAGTTTGTGTGGGTGTTATCGTTGAGAGCTTCTGATCATTTCTAATCCTTTTTGTTATTGTTATCTTTGGTGGTTAGTTTGTCCCCTTGCTTCTATGATTCATCTCCCCTTTTTGATGTAGTACATCATGTCTTAGATGTTACCATAATCTCTTTGTGAGATTTGGATTTTCTAGCAGAAGATAAACTCTCTAGTTTCTTTTGTCACATACTTTCCCATGGGGCCCAACTCTGGGCTGCTAGAGAGGTCCCTTGGATGTACTGATTTTATTTTCAAGTCTTATAGGGTCTTCCATCAGTTAGTATGGGTGCATCAATGTAATTCCTTGTTGATTATTTCTTCTCAATATAGTTTTTTTCTTTATAGTGAGCGTGTCCCCTCGCTACTCCAGTTTTTGCTCACTTGAAATGAGATCATCCCCTCGTACACTCTACTGATGGTGTAACGCTTTCTGTTATCCCTTGAGGCATTAGTTTGATGCTTCCATTTCATATGATTTTAGTGTTGCCTAAGAAGTTTTGTCATCATTTAGATATTCATGGCTATGATGACTTGTTCTCTACCATATGTTACCTAAAAGTTGGCTTGAGGGTTCTTAGATAATTGTTCCCTTGAAATTATCCCATATACCTTTTCATTTTCCCTCACATCCCTACATAGATGTGTGTCAGGTTATTGTTGAGGTGACTTTTCTTTTTTGTCCTGCTATTTCAATATGGTCAGATAGACATTAAATTTTGTGACTTCTTTATCTGCTATTTCAATATTATCAGGCAAGTATTGAGTCACCCCCATTCATTGTTTTGATATGGTCAGGTGAGTGCGAGATCCTTTCACCTTATATTCTGTTGTTTCAATATGGTCAGGTAGATAGTTAGTTTACTTCCTTACTTTAACTCCTTACTCACTGTTTCAATATAGTTAGGTGAGTATTGAGTCATTCACATTTGTTGTTTTGATATTGTCAAGCAAATGCAAACCTTTGTTGTTTGGGTGCCTGACAGAGTCCCTAGAAGGCATACCCCACTATCCTTTGACTCCTTACTCGCTATTTCGATATGGCCAGGTGAGTATTGAGCCATTCACAATAGTTATTTTGATATGGTCAGGAAAATATTGAACCTTTCTTGGTTGAGAGCCCTACATAGTCCCTAGGAGGCATACCTCACCACCCCCTTCACTCCTTATTTATAATGACTGATAAATCAAGAACTTTCAATTGGAACTAAACGAATTCTTTCAATTTGTTTTTCTTACCGTCGTATCTGGATTGAGACTTAGGTAAATGTTTTATTCATATATGTAGTAAAAGAACATATCTAATTTAGCTCTTTCATGCCTATTCTAACTAGTTATTTTGGTTTTTTACTGGCTGCTTCAACTATAACCCCAGCTCTATTTATTGGTTTGAACAAGATACGACTTATTTGAAATGAATGAAATTCAATAAACAATTTACAAAAAGAAAAATCAAAGCCTCTCATAATATTTCATTTCAGGTATTCTATGGTTCCTTCCCGCGTCAATTGCCAATTCTTGTTCATTGAGATTCACGGATAATTCAGATTAATATTTAGGGATAGATCTTACCTCTCTTTTTATTCTCTATAACAAATTGAAATCATTGAAGTTTTTCTATTTGGAATCGTCTTAGGTCTAATTCCTATTACTTTAACAGGATTATTTGTAACTGCATATTTACAATACAGGCGCGGTGATCAGTTGGACCTTTGATTGAGTAACATCTCTTTTTTTGATTGACCTCCTCCTTGTAGGAGGTCAAATTTCAGTTGCAATTCTACTTTGTTTTGTTAAATTATTTCATTGTAATTCGACATAAAATAAACGGAATCACGCTCTATAGGATTTGAACCTATGACATTGGGTTTTGGACACCCGTGTTCTACCGAACTGAACTAAGAGCACTT
This sequence comes from Dendrobium catenatum, assembly GCF_001605985.2. NCBI lineage: Eukaryota > Viridiplantae > Streptophyta > Magnoliopsida > Asparagales > Orchidaceae > Dendrobium > Dendrobium catenatum. The sequence goes on from NW_021320166.1 coordinate 150,456, forward strand.
TCTTATATCATATCCTATAATAGTAGATACGATTGTAAAGAAAAGTATTTTTTTACCTCGGTGGATTCTTGTGTACATATAGTATGTAAAAATGAAAGATTATGTCCAAAAATTCCTGATCTTACTCAATGAATCCCTCGTAACTGTCCATAGGAGAAAGAATAGGTAGGGATGACAGGATTTGAACCCGTGACATTTTGTACCCAAAACAAACACGCTACCAAACTGCGCTACATCCCTTTTAAAAATTGTTGTACAATATCATTGTATAAAATCCATGTCTTGTTTTCCACACATCCTTCTTTTTTTCTCTTATAGGTAGAGAATGTTCTTGTCATCTTTTTTAGGGGGCGGTAAAATTGAATATGTTTACATATGCATTTTAGTTAGTAATTCTTAATTATGATTTCATTTCAAGCAAAAATAAATGATCTTGAACTAAAAGATTGGGTTATCTATGATCTATTTATTAGAATATCGAACTAGAACTATATATGTATTACAATATACAATACACATAAATAATTAAAATAAATAATAAAAAAAATAAAAGAAGGAGGAGGATTTTCAATGTGAGATATCAAAATATATCTCTCAACGGCACCTGTGCTAACCACACTATGGTTTGGGTCTTTAGTAGGTCTATAGATAGAAATTAATCATTTATTTCTGGAAGCCTTGTCATTCCCTTTTTTTTAATCCTGTTTTAATCCTGATTGAATTCTCGTATTGATCTATGAAGAAATGAAGAATATTTGAGATACAATTCTACGTAACATGTCTCTAATTTTACTCCCTTTTTCTTTCCTATCCTAAAAAGAAAATAAAGAGAAAGAGTGTATCGAACTTCAGTCAAAATATAGTGAATCTACGATAGAATTTGGGAGAAAAGAAATGAAAATGTGGATCCAATCGTTTAAGGGCGGTTACACAAAATTTTAATATAGAAAGAAGAAAAGACTGAGATTAGGTTGAATATGACTGAGATTAGGTTAACAATGAATGTGTAATAATTCATAGTTAGAAAAAATTTTATTAATTAATTATTACGATATTCTTAATATTCTTCTATTAATGAATATGACTATCTTTCTTTATAGTTATAGTAATTAATAGTGATTATCTTTTCTATTTATAGTACTTCGAAGTCATTCGAATTCTAAGAATTCGAAAAAGGAAAGATTTACTAATTCTATTTCTAGTTAGTAACATTTATTAATATAGATATAGAATATAGATTCTTTTTTTATTTTCTTTTTATTTGGTTTGGGTTAAAAATAAAATGAAGAGAGTTCTAAAGTGAAGTCGATCCAAAATGAAAAGGAGGTTCATGGCCAAGGGTAAAGATATCAGAATTATAGTGACTTTGGAATGTCCCTGTTGTGTTCGAAAGGGTGTCAATAAAAAATCGCCGGGCATTTCTAGATATATTACTCAAAAGAATCGACACAATACACCAATCGATTATAATTTCAAAAATTTTGTGGCTATTGTCAAAAGTATATGATTCATGGGGAAATAAAGAAATAGATGGAACGGAATGCGTGTGTGATCTTTTCAAGTAGCGAGAAGAGTAAGAACTTTACATCTTAACATTAACATATATAATACAAGCCAAATCCTATTTTGGCCGAATCTTAAATGAATAAGAAAAAAATAGAATTCTTTTTTCTAGATCCTTTTATATATAAGGAATAAACAAACAAGGAATATGCAAACCATGGATAAATCCAAACAACATTTTCGTAAATCCAAACGATCTTTTCGTAGGCGTTTTCCCCCAATTTGATTGGTGATCAAATCAATTATAGAAACATGAGTTTAATTAGTCAATTTTTTAGTGAAAAAGGAAAAATATTATCTAGACGGATGAATAGGTTGACCTTGAAACAACAACGATTAATTACTATTGCTATAAAACAAGCTCGTATTTTATCTCCGTTACCTACTAGTCCCAGAACCAAAAATAAATAGAGATACTCCTCAAAACTCCAATAGGAAATCAAGCTCATATGAATGTTTTGCTCGAAAAAAAAATAGAATCCAGATTTGATTCTTGTATTCTAAAAAAGGAAAAATGGGAAAGAAATCTTTTTTTCTTGAAAGATGTTCGTTTACTCCTACTACTCAAATCTTAATTTCTTTTTCTTCTATCTTCCCGGAGTCCATTCTCCTCGAAATCCTATTTCAATCATTCTTGTTTCCTGTATAATAGATTCTATTAAGATTCTTTTATTCCTTTATTTTATTTGATTTGTATTTGATTTTTGATTGATGATTTTATTTGAAATGATATCAAAACAATTCTTATTTGATAGGGCTATTTGCGCAAGTATTTTACGATTCAGAAGCAATTGTCTCTTGTACAGATTGTGGATGAATAGGCTATAACTATAGAATATTCTATCCTCACGAGTTACCGCATTTATCCGAGTGATCCACAAACGACGAAAATCTCTCTTTTTCCTGCTCCTATCTCGATGAGAGGAAACCAAAGCTCTCATTCTTTGTTGAGTAGTCGTTCGAGTAAGTCTTGAATGAGCCCCTATAAAGGTTGATGCAAATAAACGAATCTTTTTTCGACGTCTTCGAGCTGTATATCCTCGTTTAACTCTGGTCATTGAATCAAATGAAACTTTCTTGAATAACTAATTGATTTCTCTTCTTTCAGTCATCCTTTTCCTCCGGTCGATTAATAACAAAACGGATTCTTCCGATATATAAAATATAAATTCCAATGGCTTTTGCGACTATGACCTTCCCGACCACGATTTTTTCTTTCTTCAAAGTATCTCGCCTGGAAATAATAAATTCGGCTGCTACTAAATAAAAAAGAATAGTGGGTTCCCTCGTTTCTATGGCAACTTCTGAAACGGTGAGGTCCTCTCTATACACCGGAGCCTCTTCTTTCATTTCATCAAATTTTATTGTGAACTTGTATAGTTCACACTCTTTGGCTCTACCCATCCATTTTTCAATTCTAATTAGAAAGTAATAGTCCTTTTCACAAAAAAGCTATCCATACAGTGACGGCATTTAATTCTGAAAGTTGGCTATGTAGCTGACCCTGTTAGTCCGTTTTTTCAAGAATAGGAATAGGAGCATAACCTTTTTCCTCCGCTTAATGGATAACTATTTGTTACCAATGGAGAATTCCTTCTCATCTCAAATGGAGTGATTGGATTTGCACCAATAGAAACCATAAATTCATAACATAATTAGGTAGATGATAGATCTTCATTTTTATATATTTATATAATAGTCAATTAGATAGCCGTCTTCCACTCTATCTATCCTAATTCATCGGAAGTGGTCTTTGATACTGGCAAAATTTTTTGCATTTCTTCAAACTTATGATCTGAACTGAACGAGTCGCACATACACCCTAGTACATGTTCCTCGACGCTGAGGACATCCTCAAAGAGTGGGAGATTTCATGACATTTCTTATTGGCTGTCTTGCGTTTCTAATAAGTTGTTTAATGGTTGGCATGGCATGTCTATAGAATCTCATTCTAGATAGAATAGAGCGGGTTGGCTTAGATTGATCTTAACTAGATGGTTGATGATTATGAATGATTTCTATTCACACGAAAATTTCAAATTTTGAAACAGAATTCATATATTTATACAGAATCCTACGTATTTTAATTTTCGACCGCTACAAGATCAACAATGCCATGAGCTTGGGCTTCTGTTGCTGACATAAAAACATCCCTTTCCATATCTTCGGATATAACCCATAAAGGGTTGCCCGTTCTTTGTACATAAACTTTTGTGCGCGAAGTTTCAATAGTTCTTCTGCTTCCAGGATAAATTCCCCTGCTTGTGCCTCGTAAAAAGAACTAGCAGGTTGGTGAATCATAACCTTGATAATATTGATATAACATCATGAACGATTCTTCTATCTATATATCGCACGATTGGGTTAAAGTAAGGGGGAATCAAAATAACAATAAAAAATAGAATTAAACAACCGTACGGGCATCTTTTGTACATTGCATACGGCTCTGCAATGGAATTTCTTCTTTTCGATAGAATTGATTCTATCAAAAAGAAGATCAAAAAGAAGAAATAGAACCCAACTGATCCAAATCGTTAAACGATCCATTTACCACCCTTCCTTTCGTAGTAGGAAAAAAGATACTATGATGGTTCTGTTGCTTTATATATTTATCTCGTCTGTGGTTTGTTTAGCAATCCCAAAGTTTCTTTTTGATACGATCCAAGAAGGAGAAAATGATTTTTTTTCCATTTTTTTACTCTTTCTCTCATAACATAAAAAGAAGAAAGATACTTCTTGTGTGGAAGAATAATGGTTTGTGACACTGAAATTGACTCTTTCTTGACACATAAATCAATTTGGGAATAACTTTTCTTTCATACTACTATCTCGATACAAAATCTCATGTTAGAAAAAAAAAACAATAATGGTTTATTCATATCGAACTCGAAGTGCCATGCTATTATTACTTATTATTTATTTGATTCATATTCGAAGGCATAGTATTCTTTTTTTTTTCTCAAAGAAAAAAACTCATTGGCGCCAAGCGTGAGGGAATGCTAGACGTTTGGTAATTTCTCCTCCGACCAGAATGAAAGATCCCATTAAAGCGGCTAATCTGATACATATTGTATGTACATCAGGTGACACAAATTGCATAGTATCATAAATGGCTATTCCTGGTATTACCCATCCGCCTGGAGAATTTATAAACAAATAAAGATCCCTAGTATCATCTTCTATGCTGAGATATACCATGAGACCAACAAGTTGATTCGAGATCTCACTATCAACCTCTTGGCCTAAAAAAAGTAATCTTTCTCGATGAAGTCGGTTGATTAGGGCAAAATTGTATCCCTGAGGAACCGTACGTGCACCTTTGGATGTATACGGTTCGAAAGACTTGCGAAAAAAAGAATCAATGTGTCGATTCCAGTCCTATCTCTTTTTCCTTTTTTTACATTCTAGAATGGGAAGGAGGGCAAAACTCATGTAAAAAAGAAAAAAAAAACTTATTTAACTAAATTCTCATTGATGTATTGTTTCATCAAAATTCAAATAACGATGTAATTTTCTTGTTCCTGAATGGGCCCTTTCAATTCTTTTAGGTTCTTGTTCTACTCCGGGGGAAGATTTTCCCGAATTCCATTTACGCATATAGGTCAAATGATTCCAGTGCCACTTCTTTTTTTTTTTCAATTGTTTGATACCTTTCCCCAAAATATTCGATGTATTCATCATACTACTCCATTGGTAGGCAGTTTTATAGAGTCCCTATAGTAAGTATAAGAATAGTCTATGATAAAAGCGGTAATCATGTAATCATCATCTATTCTACATAATATATTATATTATTAGATTCTATTATAGTTCTATTTATAGTAAGTTCTATTATATTCTATTTCATTACTAATGAAGTTCAGAATTTATTAAGAATTTAATTCAATTTATATTTTCTTTTTTATATTCTTTATTAATATTTATTATTTATATTACTACATTTACATACATTTACACTCCCATTATATTACTTTTACTTACTTTTACTCTTACCATTTCCAATTTGGTATTCTCTGAATGGAGCTTGGATACTCTATTTTATCAGTCCAAGTAAACCATCAATTATTTGAATTGATAATATTGATCCCCAATAGAAATTATTGTGCTTCACGCTCAGAATTATTGATGATTCAATCAATACAATATTGAATATATCTTTATTGGATTGGGCGAAATAGAGAATACTCGATCGGGGGAGATAACAGGGAAATACCATATGACCCATATATTTGACAAGTCGCACTATACATCAACCCAAGCTGCATCTTCCTCTCTAGGACTCCAAAAAGGTACTTTTGGAACACCAATGGGCATTAAGATAAATAAAAAAATGAAGTAAGCCTGATGTCCAAGATGATAATTAAAAAATAAAACTTCCTAAATAGATATGGCGACTGATTCTTTCTGATTTGAGCATATCATCTCGGCCAATACAAAAATTGTCCAGGACGATAAGCTTAATGATGGATGCCTTAACTAGTATGCCATAATTAGGGTTTCTATTTTGAACATATCGTCTGGGATGATCCTAGGATGATTTTAGGATCATCCCTGATGATATTAGCAAAAACAAAAAATTCTAAGTCAGACAAAAAAAAATCACCCAAGTGTGTGTGCAGGGTTACTTAGCATCAAGCACCACAAAGATTGTAATTGACTCAAGAAAGGGAAAAATACATTACAAACTGCCTTAGACCTAATCTACCCAATCTTGAGCTAGCTTGAGTTTCACTTGATCAAGTTGACCTAAAATGTTAGTGGGCAAGGAAGTCGTAGAAAAAAATATGAATGTTTGATATCATCAAAAATCTTAATTCATAAAACCAGATTTGTAACAGAGTGTTATATAGATGACATCGTCATCAAGAGTATCAACCATAAAGGTAATTTAAATGACTTAAGGATTATATTTGAGAGTGTTAAAAAGTTTGATTTCAAGATGAATCCTCTCAAATGTGCCTTCGGGGTCTCCTCTAATAAATTCCTTGGAGACGTTATTTGATATCAAGGAATTAAGTTGGACCCCAATAAAATCAAAGCAATTATGGAAATGCCACCACTAAAGAACCTTTATCAACTTTACTCCTTACAAGGGAAAATGGCTTTCAGTCATTTATTCATATCAAATCCATTAGGTAGGTGCAATCCATTTTCAATGCTAATGAAGATAAATATCCACTTCAAATGGGATGCATAATGCCAGGAAGTATTTAATAATATTAAATATGTCAATTCTTATGGCATCAATTTTGGGGAAGCCTCTTATACTGTATACCATGGCTCTAGAAGAGCCCCTTAGAGTATTATTGGCTCAGTACAATGAAAGGGTAAAGAGAATGTACTTTACTATATTAATCAGAGGTTTATTGGAGCAAAAATATAATATTCTCTAATTTAAAAATATTATCTGGTGTTGATTTTCATAGTCCAAAAACTCTGCCATTACATTTTGTCTCATAAGATTATGTTGATATCAAAGATCACTCCGCTAAAGTTCTTGATGAAATGACTAGCATTGATATGTCATTTAGCTAGGTGGGTAGAAATACTATTGTAGTTTTATTTCATATATATGCCATAAAAGGTGGAGAAAGGATAAGTATTAGAAGATTTTCTTGCCGCATATCCTATCACGATAGATTTCCGACTCAAGATGATTTGTCTAACGAGCATATCATGTAGGTCGAGGAGAATGAAAAGCTACCATTTTGAGAGATGTAATTTGATGTGGCACCATCGATTTAACTTGTTTGATCTCCAAATATTATAAGAGCAAGAGCCAACACCAGTCTCATTTTTATATCTCCTTAGCATAATGAGATTTTTTGTTCAATCTAACTGAGCCTCAAACCAATAATGAAGCTATGTAAGAAGCTCTAATAAAAGGATTAGAGATTACAATCAATGTTAGAATCACAAATGTCCAAATCTTTGGTCTTAGAGCCACTTGAATTGGCCCACTACCACAAGCAAACTCTCGAGCTTCTGAAATATCTGTCAAATGTTAGGATAGCTCAAGTTCCTTAAGGACAAAACAATATAATATATTGTCTAGCTAAATTAGCCAAGGATGTGGCAAATATACATGAACAATAACCCATACTAATTAGAGTTTACATCTGTCAGTTCCTAGAGCCAGCAATCTTATAATTGTCGCAGGAAGAGGGAATGCCATATTCAAGCCAATACGATACAACCCCGGTTGATCCTCAACCTCCCCAATAGATCATTATTAAAAATAAATAAGAAAACATCATATAGTTAAGAGATGTAAAACCATTATATATTAAGAGTAATGGTTACATTGCTCATATATTGAGAAAGGAGATGATTGGAGACAACCATTCATCGAATATTTTAAAGAAAATACACTCCCAGGAGACAAATCTCTAACCAAACAAATACCAAAGAGGGTGTTATGGTATGCATTTATCAATGACATGCTATACCGATGAGCTTTTATCAAATCTGGCTGAGATACCTAGGGATTAGGGAAGCTGATAGAGTGGTAACTAAAGTTTATGAAGGGCTTTGTGGTGTACATCAGTCAAGTCCCAAGATGGATGCTAAAATCAAAATGATAGATTACTATTAACTGGCAATGGTAAGAGATTGTATTAACCATGCTAAGAGGTGTAATGAGTGTCAGATATACGGTGATATTATACATCAACCACTAAATCCACTACACCTAACAATAGTATCCTGGCCATTTGAATGTTGGAGCACATATATAATCGGACCGACAAATCTGTCATCATCAGTTAGACAACACTTCATCTTGGTAGTAACTGATTACTTTTGTATATGGGCAGAAGCGACTCCGTTCAAAGAAGTTACATTTAAGCATGTGATCAACTTCTTTACCCAAAATGTTGTCTACAAATTTGATGTACCATGCCAAAAAATTTCAGACAATTCAACCTCATTCAAGAGTACAAAATTTACAATTTTATTGATCTATATAAAATTGATTGATGGTACTCATCAATATATAATCCAAGAGTAAATGGCTTGGCATAGGCCTTTAATAAGATGTTGGTGAAACTGTTGAAGAAGAACCTTACAAAGAAAAAAAAGAATGACATACTAAAATGTCAAAGGCATTATGGACATATCATACTACTTATAAGACGCCAACCAAAGCTACTCCTTATGTATTGGTATTTGGAGTTGAAGTAGTGTTTCTATTAGAGATTAAACTACTATTACTCTAAGTGACAATTCAGTAGGATCTAACTCAGGAGCAAATGCTCATCTAAGAATGGAAAAGTTCAAAGAACTCAACGAAATCAAACTACAAGCTCAAGAAAACTTGGAAATTTATCAAGCAAGAATGGAAAAATCATTCAATCAGATGGTGCATCATCGAGCATTTCAAGAAGGGGAATTGGTCTTGGTGTTGAGAAGACCAATCATCCCACTCTAAAAAAATTAGAAATAAGTTCATATCCAATTGGAAAGGTCCCTTCATCATTGAGAATGTATACCAAGGAGAAGTTTATCAATTGATAGATCTAGATGGTCAGAGGCATATGCCATCGATCAATGGCTGACATTTAAATAAGTATTAAGTATAAAGTTTCTAGGAAATATACTATGCTTAATGTGTTATATATTTCATACACATGTATCTGCATATATATCTCATATTTTAAAATTCTCTTGAGTTATAAGAATACATCTCAAAAATCCCCCATAAGACTTGGGGTAATTTAAATATTTTTTTTGGTTGACATCACGTTTAGTGCTGAAATCTCCAAATAAATATTTAAAATCTCATAATATAGTGCCTATTCAAAATTCTCTTATAAGGCGGGGGCATTTTAAATATTTATTTGGATTTACATTATGCTACAAACAGAGATATCAAAATAAATATTTAAAATATCAAAATTTCAAATTTATTCCATTTTAAAATCTCTTTGTGAGATAGGAGCATTTTAAATATTTATTCGATCAACATCGTGCTATGCTCTGAAATCCCCAACTAAATATTTAAATCTAAAAATTCCAAATTTATTCTAAAATGTCCCTGTGATATTGGGGCATCTTAAATATTTATTTAGGTCGGCATCACATTGCATGCTGAGATCCCTGAATAAATATTTAAAATCATCAACATGAATATTCCTTCAAGATAGAAGGATACAACGACTTCTTTTTCAAAGTATATGCATGTGATCTTCCCAAAGTTTGGGACACCACCTTTGCCAACATATTATGATTTAATTATCAGGAAAGAGATTTTTGTGACTACACACTCTAATTAATTGAGCTGAAATAAGTTGAAGTCTTTTAACATGCTGAAGCTTAAAGTTTGAATGGGTATAAGAGGCCTGATCTAATAAGCCCAAATTTGGCTGGATCACTGCAAGCTCTGTTTACTGTACATGCCATAAGAAATATTATAGTAGTGAAATCCCCACTTCATTAACCCATTAGTATGGACTATAAAAAGTACAATGAATAGTTTGACTCAATAAGTTCAAGTGATTGTAGTCTACCAATTTTTTTTAATTTATCATAGAAAGAATATTCTTGTAAAAAGGAGGAGTTATGAGCAACTACCGAAGGTGTGTAGGAACTAAATATTTTACCATAAAGGAAGACTTAAAATCTCCCAACTTCAGTAGATTCAATATGGAGAAGCACATTTCTCTTAGCTTAAATCTGAAGCCTGATGGATTTAAAAGGGTGAATCCAATAAACCTAAATATGGTCAGATCGCTAGTGATTACATTACTCAATGCACCATAAGAAAGGCCGCAGAAGAGGAACCTCCATTTCAGCAACCAAAGGATGAAGATCTACAAATTCTTTAAAAAAAAAAACAAAGAGCTATGAAATTCTAGCTCACCTAATCTGATGAACTCAAGTGACTTGGCTTAAAGTATCCTCAACTGGTTAAGGTTATAGATGCTACCTATATTAAGTATTATTAAATAAATTTGAAACCTACAAACTCTTTAACAAGTCTATTAAAGCATAAAAAAAAGGTTCAAAGAAAATATCTTAAAGTTTGTATAAATCCTAATGTTGAACTAAGAGGATTTCATCATCAACAAGTCTGTCATGCACAAAGCTCTAAACTGATGCCTTCTCGCCACCAATCTAATATGAACCTAAATGGTTTAGGTCACTAGCATATACTCCTTCATCAAGCCAGTAAAGCAAAAAATATAGGGTCAAATGTACATAAATCCCCTAACAAGTTAGAATTAAAAAACATATAATCCTTCAACTATGACTGCAGCACTAATCATAAGGTAGAAGGAATCAAAATCTCAGGACTCAAGGTAAAGCTACAAAAAGAAGAACCCTAGAAGACACTACAGGAAAACCAACATTTACCGGTGGTATTTTTCAGCGATTTTGTAAATTTCTGGCGGCTTTTCAACGGTAAATTTGCCACCAGTAAAACACGCATAGGAAAAATATTTTTGACGGTACTTTTTGACGAAAAATATTTTCAGTAGTTTTTCAACATAAAGAAGCTACTGGAAAATATCAAAAATTATTTTAAAAAATAACTAGCCATTGCCTAGCCACCCCCGCCTAAAGTTATTAAATTAATAATTAATTAAAATAAATTAATAATTAATTAAAATAAATTAATAATTAATTAAAATAAATTAATAATTAATTAAAATTAACTAAGAATTATTATTTAATTAAAGTCGCTAGAAAAATTAATCAAATTTAAAAATTATATTAAGAAAAGTTATTGGAAACTCTGCCAGAAAGTCATAGGTAAGCCGCCGTAAAGCCGCTGGTAAGCTGCCAGAAACAAAGCCTCTGGAAAGCCACCATAAAACCACAGATAATTTTTCTAAAAATTTAGGCCATCAGAAAGCCGTTGGAAAGACGCCAAAAAATGATCCTTCAGTAAGCCACCAAAAAATCTTCTGGTAATTAATGGTTTTCATGTAGTGAGATATCTATAAGTGTACCTAAAGACTGGGGGCATTTTAAATATTTATTTAGATCAACATTGCACCGTGTGCTGAGATCTCCAAATAAATATTTAAATTTTCATGCCAAATTGCATCTAAAAGAGGGAAGAATGGAAGATCTTCCATAAACTAAATGTGCCATCAACAAAAAGTATAACTTGAGCTATATACAAACTATACTGGAGACAGCAAAGCCCCACTTGCTGATGAATCTACAAAGTTTGGATAAATTTTGAAAGATACAATTGATTATACATAAGAAATAACATATGTCCATATGATCGTGACAAAGTATAATGTTAAGTATATACAAAAAGGTTTCAAACTAGAGTGATAACGATGTCAAAAGTGAACAAATAGGTGACAATATTATCTACTATTATCAATCTAAAAAGTAACACTCAAGGGATTTAAGTATGAAGTGTTGTGTTATTATCCTATGGATCTCTACTTGACTAGAGCCAACATGTCAATCATGTTATTTTATTAAAGTGCATCTAAAGATCTATAAAGGAATATAGATAGACTTTTGGAGATCCATAAAATTGAAGCCTTCAGTGTGTCATCCAAACAATCTTTTTGAGATCTATGAAACGAAAAGCTCTATGTGACATCCAGAACAAATAGATGGAGATCCATAAGATTAATTAGACTATAACATATGTGAATTGCTCTAAACTCATACCACATTTATTGGGGGCATTTGTTGGCCTCTATATAAAGACCAAAAAGGGGAAGAAGGTTGAAATCCCACTTTCCTCGTATGCCATCAAAGTCCTGCTCAAATCCATGAAGCATGTCCTAAATCTCGCTCAAATCCTTGTACTTTGACAGTTCAGCGTCGAACTCATCACTTCTTTATAGTTTCTACAGGAATCCCACTCTTATTCACGTCAATAAAATGAGAGCGAAGTCGTCTTCTTAACTTCTTCTACACATAAAGCTTGACCAAGACTTCCTCTTTTACTTCTTTCCCCCTTCAAATCTTTGTTCCAATCACAAAAACCCACAACAAACTGATGTCTTCCCTCCATGACTTCAAGCTCTCGTCATTTCTTCTGCATGGCCATACTCATCCAATCTTCATGATCGAGCTTTCCTTATGCAAAGTCATCCCTACAATAGAAGCTAAACTCGACATTTTCCATAAGCTTCCACAGTCACAAATCCAAATCCTCCAGGCTGATCCGTCTTCTATCTTCTCACCCCAAGCCCTATTATAGTCGACTTCTCTTTAGATGTTGAACTCCCATGTCTACCTGGTCTGAAATTCACTCAAATCCAAATCAACTTCCCAAATCTCCAGCCTCAAACTCCTCCAACTAACCTCAGCCATCACTGCTGCACATTGCCCTAGCTAAATATTTCAATTTGCATATCGTGCCCTATCTCCTCTCTATAAATAAAGACCTCCATTTGAATTCCCTTCTCTAATCTCTACTTAGCTGAACCAACCAATCCGATCGACCATCTATAGCCTGAATATTTCCCCTTATAGAGAGAGAGAGAGAGAGAGAGAGATTAAAAAAGGGAGCAAAATAAAAAAAAAAGAATTTAAAAAAAAAAAAGAGAAAAAATAATTTTTATTAAAAAGGAGAAGAAAGAAAGAAAAAAAATTATCTCAATTTTTGTTCTAGCCACAACATCATCGCCTTCAACTCTTCCTCGTGCAAGTATATTTCCCAAACTCAAAACCCTATTTTTTGGCATTTGTATCAAGCTAAAAAATTTCCCAAACACGCTTTCTCTAGCGTGGTGGGAAGCGAACCCGGTGTGATGCCTACAGTGATACTGTAAACCATGTACACACTTTTCTCTAGCAAGGAGAGGATGAATATAAGTACCCATAGGTGCTTCAGCACCTACAGGGAAAGAACTACATTTCGAATATGTGCCTGAAGACCCTACATGTCTTTCTCTAGCATGGTGGGATTGAAGATTTACGGTGGTAGTGTCTTTGACACTTATCGTACATTCTTTTCTCTAGCATGGTGGGGGACCCAAACTCCTGTAGTTTCCCCTAAATGAGGAGAGCACTGGATGCTACCAAAATTTTGTTCGAAGCGTACAAGGACTTGGACAAATTAACATGGGACTTTTGAACATGATTTGGACCAAATGACAAGACTGGGACATGAATTTGAACATCAAATGAACTAAATTCAAAATTGAATAAATTAGAAAAAGACTTAAATAACATTTAGACTCAAATAAAAACTTGACTTGGATTATAAAGAACTTGAATTTGACATGGAACAAGTGACAGTGAACTGAATCAGAACATTAAAGTTGAATGAATAATAGTGAATATAATTTAATGTCTTAAATGTGACTTATGATTTGGGGAAATAACATTATTAATCATGCAAGCAATGATCAACTAGAGAATGTAATGGCATGCTTGTAATTAGCAACACAAAATTTCCAATTAATATTATGAGATTATTACATCAATTGGGAGGCAAATGTCACTGAGAAAATTCATCATACATGATTTAAGTCATCTTCATATAACAAGAAAGGACTTGTCACATTCAATATGGCTTATCTATGAGCAGCAATCAAATACTCAATTAAGTATCATGGATGAGGGATAGTTGAATGAAAAGACATGTCAACAAGAGTAAAGCTAAAATAACTCAAACTACTAAATCAAATTGATATGCATGCGATGATTGAATGAATAATGTGGAAACATGCCTATAATCTGATAGCATAAAGTTTCTCGCAGTGCTCAAAGCTTTCATGCTAAATGAAGATTAAATATCAAAACGACAATTATCATTGGGAGTATTATGAAGCACCTTCAAGGATGAGAGATCCATGATGCATGTAATAAACCACAGTAGAAGGTCATACAATTCTTTGCTCGCATTCATAGTGTTAAGAATGCGTAATAAATGTAGTGGCCTTCCTACGAAAAATTCTAATTAACACATGGGTAAAGAATATTGATGCCCATGCGCTTTGAGGGCTAATGCACAAGGAAGGCATCAATTTGCCAAATCAATGCATACAAAAAAGCCAGCATATCACAAACATAATAACATATTTGTAAATTATGATTGTTGGCATATATTGAACATTATAATGTTCGAGAATCAACTCTCATCAACATATAAGTACCTACAACAGTCCCCACGAACACTAAAATGCATGAAAGCTAATGCAGTTGCTCACCGATCAACAAGTATAAAGTACCTGTGTTAAATGTTGCAATATCAAGCATCTAGTATTAACATACAATAAACTTACGGTGAAGATGTATTCAAAAATTTTAAAGCAAATGATATCTTCATACAATTAATGCAACTTGATTATAGGTGAATGCATAGTTCTCTTACCGGTATAGATGTATGAAGTGTAATGAGAGTGGACGCTTACAAGCTGCTACAAGAGGCTAATTAGGCATTAAACATATCACCTACAAATAAGTACCAGAGAACTATAGCAAATGAAAAACTATACGAGCTTTAGTAGAAGATTCGTTGTACGCTTGATGTATCAACCACAAGCAAAATGTAGAATAGCTATAACAAATAAAAATGCATGAGGCCAGTGCTAGAAGATTTGTATGCAAAATAATGACCATAAAAAGGTCATCAAGTAAATGCAGTTATCCATGAATAACTAGCAGAAGATTGGTTAGTGCACTACAATCCACCCATAGAAAGAAAAAATTAATGTATGACAGTCTACCTGTATAAAGCGAACAAATGACCATAGCGCGAAGCCCTGCTACTGAATCTACAACATCCCTACAATTCGATAAAAGGCATGTACGAACTTATAAATAGAATACTGCATTCAACTGATAGCTACCCACACATCAGAGCTATATCAAATATTTTAAAATCCCCCCATATGTGCACTATAATATTTATGCATAAACATAAAGAAATGCATGTGCAATTACACACCCACATGGGTCCCAACAAGCATGTTACGAGTATACACATGATATCTAAGGATGTTGCGCATGATAATAAATGAAACACAATTAGAGCTTGATCCTTCTATATGGATAGATATGAGTCAACATGGTTTGAATTATCAAAAAGATATATGTTAAGGTGTCAACTATAATATTTGTTTTATACATTCATATAAGGACTTCAAGGTTTATGAAAAATAAATTCATCAACAAAAGCATAAATCTTATGAACATGATCCTCTATAGGCAAGTTGACAGAGTCGACAAGGTCTAGCCAAAAAAAATCTCAAATGCCCATTCACCCCGAGGATGGCTATATTGAATGTTGATCTCAACCATTGGGGTTAAGTCCGACCATTTTAAATGCCTCCAAACATCCATAAAGTTCAAATTATCACAACATACAAGTATTTTCAAATAACCTAATATACCTTGATGATGGTCGCGTTGAAAGTTAAATCTTAACTGGAGGGATTAATTTCCAATATTCAAAATTACACCAAAATACCTATTAAAAAGTAAAAATTCCAAAAAATCTTAAAAATCTAAAAATGTTTAAAATTTAAATTCAACCCATCAAACACCTAAAGTAAAACTAGTCCACCCTCCGCGCTAGTTTATCAAGGTGGAAAAAATCTAAAAATCACTTAAACTCATAAAGATCTAATGTCTGATCTAGAATATCACTATGATTCATTCTCCAACAATCTCTTGCTAGTAAGGATGTGGTGCATATCCTCTAATCGATAATTTTTCTATGAATTGGCACCACAGGTTAATGATTATGATCAAGGCCCTCTAAACCGAGTGTTTTTCCACCAAATGGCACCACTACATTATAATTATGGCCAAAGCCCGCATGCTCCCGATAGCATCAAATTCTTGAGATACAAATCAATAGGGCTCAAAGCCCTTTGTTAGCTAAGGTTGATTCAAAATTTTCCCCTTAGACAAAAATATCCACCCTAGGTCTACTAGGTACCATTTGATGAAGTAACCCATGGCTATTGATAAGGATCCTTTGTTGAAACTTATTAATTATCAATTAGATTGTTATACCTAAGTTTTTATCCCAACAGCTAATCAAGAGGGGGGGTGAATTGGTAATTTAAAAAACTCTTCCTCTTTAAACCAATTAAATTTTTTGTAAAATTTTAAAATAATTTTTCAACCATAGATCAACACAAAGTAGTAAAGTAAAAAATAACAAAAAATAAAAGACACAAGATTTATAGTGGTTCGATCAAACGCGATTTACATCCACTTCCTGAAGTCTCCCACTTCAGGTATTACAATATTACCACAAGTGTCTCTGCTTTTGCCCCCATAGCAAGGCGGAGAAGCCGTCACAAAAACTCTCTTCCACCACTACCCAGTGTGGCAGAGAACTGCCATCCTTTTACACCTTCCAAGTATCGGTAGAGAATCGTCAGCAGTTCATACTCTCCAAGTGTAGGAAGAGAACCTTCATCCTTTCATACTCTCCAAGTTTAGGCAGAGAACCTTTTGGCTGTTCACACTCCTCGAGTGTCAGCAGAGAACTGGATCCTTGAAAGATCTTCTCACAAGAAATCTAGAAGGTCAAGAGAAAGGAGTGAAGTAATCACAAATTATAAATAGATATTCTTACCTTTGAGTAACCAAGTGAACCCTTCACGCTCTAGTAGTAAGAATTATCCTTCAAACACTCTCTCTCACTCTCTCCTTTAATCTCCCTTGAGTATTTATGAAGACCAAAAGACAAAAAGATTTTAAAACAATCAAAACTAGACCTTTTATAGAAAAGATGGAAAAAATCATCCAAAAACTATAATTTTCAATTTCTGACCGTCCACGATCGTCCCGTAAGGTCCAATTTTATACGTATGAATAGTGTTAAAACTGTTGCGTATGAAAAACATATGAATCATTTTGAACTACCTTCATACCCGATAATCATCCCATACAAACTAAATTTATCTAGTACGAACAGTTGTTCCCAAGGTTTGTTGGTACAAAAATGCAGGATGAATTTCAAGCCTCCAGAACAGAGAAGATCATGCTGGGAAGAATTATAATTATCGTCTGGACGAACCCATCCAGAGAGCACCATCCTGGGATGCGTGATAAATATCGTTCGAACGAATGCGTCTAAATCCCATCATCCTGGGATGAACAAAAAACATCGTTTGGACGCATAGTTCATTTTGGCGAATACAGAGCCCTTCACCTAGGACAAACCATAATTTTTGTCCAAACAAACGCATCTAGAGAGCATCATTCTGCAATGAATGATAATTATCATTTGAACGAACATGTCCAGATCCCATCATGTTGGGATGAACGAAAAATATCATCTGGATGAATAGTATTTAGAAAAGAATTTTGGCCCTCTCTGTTCATTCTTTCGCTCATTCAACAATTTTAACTGACCAGATCATCTCGTACAAACATGGTTTGTACTGTATGATAAGTTTTAAAAATTATGAATTTTAACTCTCCCCCAGTGTGTGTGTGTGTGTGTTATGTTACTCAATTACAATCACACTCTCTTAGACTTAATAAAATGAAAAATACAGACTTCAAATTATGAAATATTCTAAGATAAACTTGATTTGAAGTCTTCACAATATGGAGTATGATTTTCCTGAAATCATCAAAAATAATTCTTCCAAAATGTGTTAGGAGAAATTAATAATAATAATTGGAATCATCAAAACATACAAGTTGCAAGAATGTAAAACATGCAAAGCTAAGTAGCAACTCTTTCAACAAACTCCTCCTTTTTGATGATGGCAAAACTCTTATTGTTTGTATAAATTTGAAGGTCCTAAGTTTCTCCTAAACTCTCCCTGAATGAATAATCATGTGAGAATAAGGGGTTTGATTGTTGAACTAATCACAATTTTTAATTTTTTAATTTTAAAGTTTTTCACACATATAAAAATAATCACACTTAAACCTCGAAAACAAATAAAATATGAACAGAAAAACTCAACCCAAAATACTTCAACCCAAAACACCTCAAATAATAATTCTCCCTCTTTTTGACAACAACAAAAAGAGAAGAAGAAAGAAATCAAAACAATTCAGAAATGTAAGGAGTCATATGAGAAGTTGATAATAGTTAATCCTGAAAGAGATTGAGTTATTTATGCAAATAAAAATAAAATGTCATTAAAGAAAAAGGAAGATTCATATAATTTAAGTATAGATATAATATAGGCATAAAAAAAAATATCTAAATCATGAATCAGTTTAGATAATGAGATAAGCAAAATCATTGCAAAGTCGATGAGTGTAAAATTTGTAAATTTCAAATTTCAATAAAAAATAAAATTGGATAGAAGATTAATTTGAATTTAAAGATTAAGGAAAGAAAACATATACTTGTGGCACTTTGCGCATCTTTTCAATATTTGTGCTACACTGTGCATTTTTTTCTTTATTTTTTTTATTTGAGGGCTAATTTTGTGTCTTTTTTTTTAATTTGCGAACCATTGCGCATTCTTTTAATTTTTATACATTTGTACATATTCAAGTATTCATTTGATCTTTCCAGAATCAAAAATCTAAAATATCAAATTTCTCTAAGTCCAATGATATTTATATTGAAAAGAGAAATAAAAAATAAGAAACATCAAAATTGCGATAATAATATTAAAATTATGTTAGTCTAATAAGCGACATGAGATTGATATCCTTAACTAGATCGAGTTATAACACAACTTAAATTTTTGAGCAATTAGATTTTCTATTGAATTCAATTTTGTATTGCATTTCAAAATATAGCACTTCTTAGATCAATATTTAAGAATAATCATATAGGCTAACAAATATTTCTATAGACATTATAAAATAACTTTTATTGATATCATGGTGAATGATAATATATTTGTGCACATAAGATATCAATACACATAGATGCAATAAAACATAAGACATAAAAACATAAGATATAAAGACATAAAAATATAATAACTAATAACACATTACATCACATCATCACTACTAAAGAAAATCTTAAAAGATGTATAGTCATCACTCAGAGGGGCCCTGATCTGGAGGAGGCCCTTGGTTGAAGAAGTTAAAATAGCTACTCATCAAAGCCATATTCGAGCTCACAACATCGATTTAGCCTCACATCCAACCCATGTCCTACTGGTGCTGTGCGTCCTGCTGCAGTAGATGAGTCTCAATTTGATCAAAGCGGTGATCAAAATAAGTCTCAAGATGATTAAAACTGTGAACCATATCTTTAAAGTTTGGTTTACGAGCAAGCGCAGGTGCAGGTGTTCTCTCCACCCCCTCAGTGTCAACACCTTCATCATGTTTTACAAAGATAGCTCAGAATGAACCATCATTATAAGATAGAGGCTCTTCAAGATGAGACACATCGAGATCAACTAATTCATGCTTCTTATCAAGAATATAAGCCACAAGGTGTCCTAGAGCAATGTTCTTCTTTCTCTTATGGGATACATGGCCAATTTCAGAAAGCCCATAAAGATAGTCAAGAATGAGTTGAGCTTCGTCAATGGGTTGACCAGTAAGAATTAGATAAGTGACAGTGGAAAGAAGAGGAGTGATATTAATTCTATCACCAGCTTTTAAAATGATGAAAGCTCTAAGCAGGTGCAGGATGATTCTAGTTTTTTGATGTAGAGTATTTACTTTGGGCAAATGGCATTCTTGTCTAATCCCTCTAAGCACCCAATTAATCTCAGTCCAATCAAAAGTTGTAGAAGAAGTCAAAGTGTGGGCACGTATTCTTTCAATCCTTAAGTTTAAGAAAGCTCCCAGATCCTGCTTAGTTTTTTCTACATTCTTTCCTAGAACAAAGGATCTAATCCTATCATGATCATAGTTAAAGGTCATGTTCGCTAGGAAATAATTAAATGTAGATATATTGAAAGAGTAAATCAGAGTAAAGATAAACTCAAATTTAGTGGAAGCAAAGAATGGAAGTATCTGATAAATTGTATTCTCCTGAATCAAAACTCTGGAGGGAGTCAATTTTGTAGATACAAACCTAGGGAAAGATTCTTCTTTTTCTTTGGAAAGAAATTTTCATTAGCATTCCTAGGTCCTCTGATGAGTTCCTTAGCGTGCCTAACCCTCTTGCTTGAACTAGCCATAGAGAAGATCAAAGGTAATAGAAGATTGAAAGGGTTTTGAAGTGAATGAAATTTGAGTTCTAAATCTTTCCAATTTAAAGAAAAAATGACCTTTCGTACGAATGAAAATTGGTTCATCCCGTACAATATTTTGTTCGTACGTACAAATGAAAATTCCATCTGTACGACTGCATGCATTAGAAATGAAATGACTTTTTATAATCAAACGAGTTATGAGGCATCCTTTCATACACTTTTGACCACGATCATACAGACGAACAGATGTTCGTCCTGGATGATCAATTTTTTAAGATAGTTTTTATGACGGTTTCAATCGTCCCCAACTTAAAGTGACATGTGGTTCATATGTACGAACTTCAAGTTCGTACGTATGATCAGAAATTAAAACTTATCCTTATCCGTATAACCATCTAGATGTGTATATATAATTGAAAACACATTGTCCAGATGATCGTGATGATTATGCAGATGAACTATACTGAAAACTAAAAAATTGCATGCAAATTGTTCAACTCAATAATTAATATGCTACAGGATTCGTCAAGTATGAAATTAATTTCGTACAGACAAAATTCATATTTTAGAAAATTCGTATGATGCATGAAAATCATGATTTTGAATTTGAAAATCACACTAAATGAACAAACAAAGATAACAAAAACAAAACAAGCTTAAAAATTAAAGGAAAACACAAACGAAAAATCACAAAACTAGAAAACACTCTAACAAAACACATATCAATATTGCAGAAACCTTTATTTAAGCATTTAAATCAATCACACCATGTCTTTCTCTTAATGTACTGAAAGTATCAAAGGCTAATGATTTAGCAAAAATGTCTGCAAGTTGATTTTCAGTTGAAACATGATTGAGTTCAATTTTTCCTTTGGATACATGATCCCTTATGAAATGATGCCTTATGTCTGTATATTTGGTTCGTGAATATTGAATAGGATTTTTAGAAATATAAATGCACTAGTGTTATCACAATAAATAGGAATAATGCCTATTGTTAATCCTAAATCAATGAACTATTGTTTCAACCAAAGTACTTATGCCACACAACTTTCTAAAGCAATGTATTCAGCTTCAGCAGTAGATAGGTCTACATAATTCTATTTTCTACTAGATCAAGAAACTAAAGAATTTCTAATAAATTGATATATTATAGAAGTACTCTTTCTATCAACCTTACAACTTGCAAAGTCAGAATCTGAATATCCAATTATTTCAAATGAAGAGTTAAACTTAGGATACCAAATCCCTAAGTTTTGTGTTCCTAAGAGATATCTCAAAATCTTTTTTACTGCTGTCAAATGTGATTCTTTTAGGTCTAATTGAAATCTAGCACATAAATAAACACTAAACATGATATTAGTTCAGCTAGCTGTCAAGTAAAGCAAAGATCCAATTATTCCCCTAAATTTCTTTTGATCAATAGATTTTCCCGTAGGGTCCTTATCCAACTGAACTGAGGAACTCATAGGTGTACTAACTGGTTTAGCATTATCCATTTCATACTTTTTGAGGATTTTCTTAACTTACTTTGACTGATTAAGAAATGTACCCTCCTTAATTTTCTTAATGCTAAAGCCTAGAAAGTAACTCAAATCACCCATTAGAATCATCTCAAATTCAGTACTCATTATTTTAGAAAAATTGTCATAAAGATTTTTATTTGATGATCCAAAAATGATATCATCAACATAAATTTATACAATGAGTATATCTTCTCCCAATTTATTCAAAAAGAGAATTGTGTCCACACTTCCTTTTTTAAAAGATCTCTCAAGTAGGAAGGTACTCAACCTCTCATACTAAGCCCTAGGTTCCTGTTTTAATCCATATAATGCCTTTTTTTAATTTGAAAATATGATTTGGATGTTTAGAATTTTTGAAGTCTCGAGGTTGTTCCACATAAACATCCTCTTGAATCATCCCATTTAAAAAGTCACTTTTACCATCCATTTGATATAATTTAAATCCTCTAAAATAGGCAAAGGCTAACAAAACTCTAATTGCTTCAAGTTTAGCTATAGGGGCAAAGTCTCCTCAAAATTAATTCCTTCAATCTAATTATACCCCTTAGCCACCAATCTAGCCTTATTTCTAATGATTACTCCTGAGTCATTCATTTTATTCTTGAATACCCACTTAGTTCCAACTACATTATGATCTTTTGGCCTTGCAGTTAATTCCTAAACTTTATTTCTTACAAATTGATTTAATTCTTCTTGCATAGCTAATATCCAAAATTTATCTGAAAGTGCTTGATCAATATTTATGGGTTTTATCATTAAAATAAAGGCTGAATGATTGAATTCTTTATTTAGTCTATGCCTAGTCCTAACACCCTCACTAGGTTTACCTATAATCAATTCATTTGGGTGGTTTTTAGAAAATCTCAAATCTCTAGGCATCGAGTTTTCTATCTCCAAATTTTCATCGAAATTTATTTTCTCAATCTTTGGGAGTCAAACTCTATCTCATCCTCTTCAACAATCAGCTCTTCCAAAATTCCATATTCATCAAATACAATATGTGTAGTCTCCTCAATTATGAAAGTTCTTTTATTGAATACTTTATAAGATTTTCCAACACTTGAGTATCCTATAAAAATTCCTCCATCTAATTTTGGATCAAATTTTTCTAAGGCAGATTTTCTATTGTTATGAATGAACACCTTACATCCAAAAACGTATAAATATGACAAATTAGGTGTTCTCCCCTTAAGTAACTCATAGGGTGTTTTATTCAAGTTTGATCTTACATTCACCCTATTCAGAACATAATATGTTTTGCTAACCGCCTCAGCCCAAAAATATTTAGGAAGTAAATATTTTTCCAACATGGCTCGAGCGATTTTAATTAATATTTTTTTTCCTTTCGACTACCCATTCTGCTAAGGGGTTCTAGGTTCAGAAAAATTGTTATAAATCCCTTTCTCCTTACAAAATTCCTTAAATTTTTCATTTTCAAATTCTCCTCCATGATCATTTTGAATTATCAAAATCTTGCATCCTAGTTTCATTTAAATCCAAGTTGAAAATTTTCTAAATTCTTCAAATGATTCACTCTTATGATATAGAAATCTAACCCATGTGAATCTTGAGAAATCATTCACAATTACAAATGTGTATACCTTCCCTCCTTGACTTACAATTCTAACCGATCCAAAAAGATCCATATGTAAAATCTTCAATGGTTTACTAGTTCTAAGATCCTTATTGGACTGAAAAGAGGACTTCACATGTTTTCCTAATTAACATGCATCGCAAAGGTGATCCTTAGTAAAGTATAGTTTTGGTATACCTCTCACTAAGTTCTTTTGGGTAATTCTCCTAAGATTTTTCATGCTAGAGTGACAAAGTCTCCTATGCCAAAGCCATGACTCATTAGAAATAGATTTTAAACAAAAAATAGTAAGAGTTTTGATACAATTTAAGTCTAGCATATACACATTGTTTACCCGTATACCATGCAAAACATCATTACCATTTAGGCTTAATATGCAGCTAGTAGAGAAAATTTTAACATAGTATCCTTTATCACATAGCTGGCTAATACTTAATAGATTATGCTTTAAGCCTTCTACAAGTAGTACATTCTCAATAAAAAAGTTTTTAAGATTTCCAATCAAACTTGATCCAACAACCTTCCTTATGGTGTTATCTCCAAGTGTAACCCTACCTCCACTCCTGGCTTCCAGGGATATAAATTGTGCACTATCTCTAGTCATATACTTTAAGCAACCGCTGTCCAAGTACCATATGCTCTCAAGAGACCTTGTGTGAGAGTGATCCTCTTCTTGATCTGACTGATCAAGATTATCGGCCATTAAGCACAGATTGGCGAATTCCTCTTCCTTTTCAGTCTCTGATGAGTCTAAAGTTGAGTCTGCCCAAAAAGCACTTTGAAATTTCTTCTTTCCCTTCTTCACCATTGGTTTCTCCTCTACCATCTCCTTGTTAGGAGTGGCTTTGAGTTTTGGGCAGTCTGACTTAATGTGTCCAGGTTTCCTGCACTCATAGTAAATAACATCATTTGAAATATTAACATTCCTATTTAATTTACCTCAATTCCATTATTGGCGTCTCTTTTGCTTCCTATTCAAAAATTTTCTAAACTATCTAGACATTAGTGTGATATCATCTTCATCCTCAGGTTATGATAGATCACTCTCCGACTCCTCCACTTTCAATGCTATGTTCTTTTCTCTTCACGGTTCACTTGCATCAATCTTTCTTTGACTCACTCCTTGCTCATAAGTAAATAGTGATCCAAGAAGATTGTTAATAAAGTAAATATTAAATCTTTAGACTATGTAATCGCGGTTATTTTTGCATCGTATGTAGTAGGCAAATAACGAAGTATCTTATTAACCATTTCAGCGTTTGTTAGTTCCCTACCCAATGCATGTAAAGAGGTGACTATTTGTATAAATCTTGTGTACATGTTAGAAATGGATTCATTAGATTTCATGCGAAATAATTCATAGTCATACAACAAGATATTAAGTCTGGATTGTTTAATTTCATTAGTCCCTACATATGTTATACAATGTTTATCCCATATATCCTTTCCACTCTTGCAAGTGGAAACCCACATGTAATCTTCTAGCTTAAGTGCATAAAAGAAACTATTTAAACATTTAGCATTTAGTTGTGCTAAGTCACATTCTTCTACTGTCCAGTCCGCAAAGGGTGTTTCTACTCTAATGCCATCAACTAGTTTAGTTGATTTTGTATACCCTTGTTGTACTAAAATCCACATACGATAATCAAGTGACTGTAAAAATGTAGACATGCGTGTTTTCCAAAAATCAAAAGGGATATTATCAAATAAAGGAGGTCTTGTTATCAAATATCCTTCAGGTGTAATTTGGTTTCCAATTGTAACCATGGTCATTAATCAAAAAGTAGTTTAAACTTTTGGTTTTGAAACAAAGCTCTAATATCACTTGTTGAAACTTGTTAATTATCAATTAGGTTATTAGACCTAAGTTTATGTCCTAACGGCTAACCAAGAGGGGGGTGAATTAGTAATTTAAAAAATTCTTTCTCTTTAAACTTATTAAATTTTTTGTGAAATTTTAAAATAATTTTTCAACCATAGATCAACACAAAAGCAGTAAAGTAAAAAGTAGCATAAAATAAAGGACACCATATTTATAGTGGTTTGGTCAAACATAACCTACATCCACTCCCTAAAGTCTCCCACTTCAGGTATTGCACTATTACAACAAGTGTCTCTCCTTTTGCCCCCACATAAAGGCTAAGAATCCTTCACAAAAATTCACTTCCACCACTACCCGGTGCAATAGAGAACTGTCATCCTTTTACACCCTCAAAGTATCGGAATAGAACCATCGGCTGTTAACACTCTCCAAGTATAAGTAGAGAACCTTCATCCTTTCACACTCTCTAAGTGTAGGCAGAGAACCTTTCAGCTGTTCACACTCCTCGAGTGTCGGCAGAGAACTAGATCTCCTTGAAAGATCTTCTCATAAGAAATCTAGAAGGACAAGAGAAAAGAGTGAAGTAATCACAAATTACAAATAGAGATTCTTACCTTTGAGTATTTATGAACCAAGTGAATCCTTCACGCTCCAGTAGAAAGAATTCTCCTTCAAATACTCTCTTCACTATCTCCTTTAATCTCCCTTGAGTATTTATGAAGAAAAAAAAGACAAAAAGATTTTAAGATAGTCAAAACTGGACCTTTTATAGAAAAGACACGAAAAACCGACAAAAAACTGTAATTTTCAATTTCTGACTGTCAACGATTGTTCTGTACAATCCAATTTCGTACGTACGAATAGTGTAAAAATTATTATGTACGAACAACATATGAATCAATACAAACTACCTTCGTACCCGATAATCTCCTGTATGAACTAAAATTATCTGATACAAATAATTATTCCCAAGGTTTGTTGGTACTAAAATGCAAGACAAATTTCAAGTCTCAGAAATAGAGAAGATCATCCTAGGATGAACTATAATTATCGTATTGATGAACCCATCCAGAGAGCACCATCTTGGGACGCATGATAAATATTGTTCGAATGAACGCGTCCAGAGCCCATCATCTGTTGCAAACCTATTTTCATGTCTTATTTTTTGATGATTGACAAACACTTTTTCTCTTGGACTACTACTAAAATGCAAGACAAATTTCAAGTCTCAGAAATAGAGAAGATCATCCTAGGATGAACTATAATTATCGTATTGATGAACCCATCCAGAGAGCACCATCTTGGGACGCATGATAAATATTGTTCGAATGAACGCGTCCAGAGCCCATCATCTGTTGCAAACCTATTTTCATGTCTTATTTTTTGATGATTGACAAACACTTTTTCTCTTGGACTACTTGTTTCTTCTAACTTTTCAGGAATCGAAGATCGGACGATCAAGAAGAAGCCAAGTTCAGGATTGCGTAGGTTTAGGGTTAAGTCAGTCTGTAATTTTATTTTTCACCTTTTGAGTCTACTTGTAATGGCCAAAAGACTGATACTAAGTAACCCTTCACACACACACTCGAGAGACTTAGAATTTCTGTTTTTACCCA
>NW_021320166.1:185778-233103 GCF_001605985.2 Dendrobium catenatum
TAAAGGAGAGACACTAGTTTAGTGCAATACTTGGAGGGTGCCTCCAAGGAGTGGACGTAGGTCGACTCGACCGAACCACTATAAATTTCTGTGTTCTTTTTCTTACTTCCTCACTTTTAAATTCCGCATTTATTTTTGTGGTGTGATTTGGTTTGTGATTTTCTTTCTTTGTCTTAAGAATTTTTTAAATACCAATTCACCCCCCCCTCCTCTTGGTTAGCTTGGGACTAAGTTCATAGGGCTTAACATCCCGAACGAACTTTCATCATCCTAGGACGAACAAAAAATATCATCTGAATGAATAGTTCATTTTGGCGAACACAGAGCCCTTCGTCCTAGGACGAACCATAATTTTCATCTAGAAGAACGCATCAGGAGATCATCATCCTGGAATGAATGATAATTATCATTTGAATGAACATGTTCAGAGCCCATCATCCTGGGAAGAATGAAAAACATCATCTGGATGAATAGTACTTGGAAAAGAATTTTGGCCCTCTCTATTTATTCTTTCGCGTATTCAAGAGTTTTAACTGACCAGATCATCCCTTACGAACATGGATCATATTGTACGATCAGTTTTAAAAATTATGAATTTTAACACTCCCTTGGTGTGTGTGCTATGTTACTCAATTACAATCACACTCTCTCTGACTTAATAAAATGAAAATTACATACTTTAAATTACAAAATATTCTAATATGAACTTGATTTGAAGTATTCACAATCTTGAGTATGATTTTCCTGAAATGTTAGTACACGCAAGACCAAAAACAATTCTTCCAAAATGTGTTAGGAGAAAATAATAATAATAAACAATAATATTTGAAATCATCAAAACATACAAGTTGCAAGAATGTAAAATATGCAAAGCTAAGTAGCAACTCTTTCAACATCCTTCTGTCAAGTTTGGTCGATTACTTCGTCTAACTAAGTTGACCAGGGACCACGATGGTCCGAGATGACAAAACCATGGGATCTTGATTGGGACCATCATACCCCACCATCTTCTTTAAGTGCAAGATGGTGAAATTTCTAATTTTAAATATCAAATCTTTAAATTTCCAAATTCCTTAAACTCATATTGCTACTATATGCCAGATAACACGTAATCTCTACTTATCTGATTGATGACTGGCCTTAATTAAAAGTTCTCTCCTATTATAAGGAGGGGTAATTAACTATAGGGGATTGAGCATATAAGAAACCTAAACTCATATCATAAAGTTCTCATAGCCTTATCTATAATCCCAATCCACCTTTCCAAAATTTACCCCGAAACTTAATCCATCAAAACTCCCCCAAAAAAGCAAATAGGAGGCCGAGGCTAAATTTTTGGAGCCCACAAACAAGCATGAGATGATCAAGTGGAGATATAAAAAGGTTTCGGGACATATGCCATTGAATCATGCTTTTTTATAACATGTATACATATCATGCTTTTCATGCTAACATCAAGTCTAAGTTTAAATGAAGTTCATGTTGTTACCATGTACAAATTCAAAAGCTGAATATGTTGTTCCTTTTGGATAAATGTTTACTATTGACATAAAACTATTGATAATAATTAAGTGTACTATTGAATTCTTGTTATGAACAGAACATGGAATAATTACCGCATTACTTTAATTATACTATAAAGTTCATTTTTATTCTTATAATATTTATTTTAAATAAGAATTTGAAATTCTTTAATAGGTCTTAGGTAGCCTACTTAGCAAGTGGTTTGCTCACCCAAAATAATTATATATATTTTTAGGAGAGGATGAAGCCTCAACTGAGTAGAGAAAAGGATGATATGGTAAAAAGTTCTTATTGTTGGTGCATTTTCTATTTAAAAAAAAAATCTTTTTTAATTTATTCATTTATATATGTATATAAGTTGACATTAAGAAAATGTTATATTTTATTAATTTACATGACTCTTTTGATGAAATGTGAGTTGTTCATATTTTTAAAATATTATGTTTTTTTATGGCTCTAGGTTAACTTATTAATGATAAGTTAAATAGGAATAAGAACAATTCTTATAATTAGATATTAGGGCATGACATTTTGGTTCCATAAATCAAATTGAACTTATCTCTTTGATCTACTTAACTCATAAAGGGTGATTAGGCTCACTAAGCCCAAATTTTCTATCTCATTTATCTTAGATTTGATTATTCACCCCCATGATACTTAACTCATAGAAAAAAATTTATAATCACAAACATAATTTTATTTAACCATTAATATATTATTTTTCTGACTAATAAAATTTATATAGGGATTAAAACTAACAAGTGCATGTATACATAATGGCTAAATTCAAATAGAGTATATGCACCTAGAATTAAGATGACTCGAGCACAATTATGAATCTAGACAATGAAGACAAGATTAATAAGTCAAGCCCAAAAACTTCAAGTCTTATCGAAGGTGATTTAAACTTATGGCATATAGTCAAATCATATAGTATAATTTTTATTTTTTATTTATTAATGTTTCATGTAAAAAAACTTTGAGAAACAACCACCACATACACTAAAGTGAGAGCAAAAAAATTCTTATTATTAAATTAAATAGGAATAAAAACAATTCTATCAATTAAATCTTGAGGCATGATAGCTTGGTTCCATGAACCAAATTGAACCTATCTCGTTGATCTACTTAACTCAATAAAGGAAATTAGGCTCACTAAGCCCCAATTTATATCTAATTTATCTTAGATGTCTTAGAGTTGATTGTTGTCCCACATGAATGTTAACTCATAACAAATATTTTAATTTTCACAAATATAATTTTGTTTACCATTAATATACTATTTTTTGGACTAATACATTTTTATAGGGATTTAAACTAACAAGTGTAGATATACACAATGGCTAAATTCAAATGGAGCGTGTGAACTTGAATTTAAGATGACCCAATCAAGGTTATGAATCAAGAACCTAAAGATAGGATCAATAACTCAAGCCCAAAAGCATCAATTAATGGTAATTTAAAATGAAAGGCCTATAGTCAAGTCATAAAGTATACTTTTTATTCATTATTTTGTAATGTTTCAAGTAAAAGAATTTTTTGAAACAACCAACACATACACGATAGTGAGTAAAAATATTAATTATAACATTTTCTTTCAAAAAATAATAAAAAATACACTTTTTTTTTGAATTAATTATACTATACAATCATGAATGTATAGTATGATATACACGTGATAATTTAAAAAACATAAGATCAATTTATATTAATTTAAAATTTTATAAAGTTTTTTTTATAATTTAATCATAACATAAAATGTTAATCATATTGTATGTGTAATATTAATTTTAAATAAACTAACATTACAAGATTACTTTTTTAAATAAATTAGTTAAAGTTTTCAATTAATTATATTATGCAAGGATTATTATATTGAATGATTATTGTATGAGATTAGTTTAATTAAGTCATAAAGATTAAGTGTATAATAAATTCAAATATGGCATAAGCAATTGTACAGTCAATATCAATCATAATAGAAGATTAAATAGAGTTTGTTTTTCATGGTATTTAGTATTTGAACTAATCATACTAATAAGCTTATATTTTTTAAGTTAAAATTGTTCTATTGTTTTATTTTTTCTTGTTTTGTATATTAACCCTGCTAAAAGCCTACAACATGTGTGAGACAAACAAAAATATGAGGAGAAGAGTATTTTAACTGAGATAACTAAAGCTATTCATCATGAAAATCTTAAGCGAGAAAAATATCTTGAGTGCTTGTGCTCCTATTATTGCTTCCACTATTCATTTATCTCAAACCCTCCACTAATCTTATTATTGAGCCTAGAGTAGCAGCATTCTTACTTGGAGTAGAAAAGGGGTGTATGGTTTCTTCATCACCTATTAAGAGAGAGACTTTTATGCTTGGTGCTGACCAAAGGAGAGAGTAGTGAATCTTTGGGACTGAGGTCTAAACACATGTTTTGGTTTTCTAGTGAGAGAAAATGATTTATTTTCAAATTTCTGTTGGCAGGTTTTCAACAAATTTCCAGATGACAGTGAATGCTCATCAGACACCAGTTGCTAGTGGTCCTGCTTTCCTAGATGTCCATCTACTGGTGGCGCGATGGTTCCTGTTAGATATCTTTCGAAATTTGGTTATGGTGCTTTGGGAGGTTGCTTTAATAATTCTATTCCAGATGCAAGGTTGAAGATGAAGAATGGCAAATCTTTGGTGATTAATGAGGGTGGTATTTTATCTTCCATACAATATGTTCCATATATTGGAAAGCAAAGGAGATTATGATTGATAACAATTTCAAGATCCTAAAGCCTATCCCTAAGGTTTTGATGGATAATTTGGGTTGAATGGTCAAGCTTCGTCTTCCTCTGGTTTGAAGGCAGGAGTAACTGATTCAGTGGTTGTGGGATAGAATGATATTAATGCTAAGATGGAGACTTTGATTGTTAAAAATAGTAGTGGGGATCTGGTTGTTAGTTCTATAGAAGGTAATATTCATTGAGATGTTGCATCCTCGAAAGCTAAGTTGGAGTATGAAGGGTTGGATTCGAAGAATGCTGCGGTGGACTTGATCTATATTTGACATTGTGAAGATGGAGAGGTAGATTTAGGTAAACTTAAAGATGATTCTGTTGTGATACCTAAGGATCCTAGTGGAAATGGATTGCATAATGTGTGGAGGAAAAAAGATAACATTCATGTTATTGATTTGGATTATGGTCTGTCTTTATTCGATGATGGATCTACGGTGAAACAGAATGTGGAGAATGAAATGGAGAATGTAAAGAAACTTCATAATGCATTAGTGATCAAAGTTTTTGGAGATAATATACCTCTTCTTCTGCTTAGTTCGGAACTGATAAGGTAGTGGTCTCAGTTTGGTAAGTTTCATCTTACTATGCTCGGTATGGGATGGAACTTATGTACATTTACTGATGAACTAGATTTGGATTCAATCCTTAACAATGGGCCTTGGTATATCAATGGACATATCATTGGAATGGACAAATGGTCACCTCTTTTTTCCCCTTCTTCTTTAAAAGGATTAACAGCTCCTGTAAGGATTAGACTGTCGAATTTACTTCTTCAGTGCTGGGATGAGATCAATGTGTGAAGGATTACATCAAAGGTTGGCACACCATTTTGATTGATGGAAGCATGTTTTAATGGGGCATGAGGGATTTTGTAAGGGTTTGTAGTCGGGTCAAGTTGGAGGATAGGCTTCCCTTTGGCATTTTGGTTGAGGGATTTTTCGATAAATTATTCCAAAAAAATAGAATATGAGAGGATTTCTTCATTCTGTTTCAATTACGACAAGGTTGGACATGTTCACAAGGATTGTTCGGAGGCAAGGGTAGAGGTTATACAAATAGTGCTTGACTATCAGATAATTCTATAATGGGTCAAGCTACTCAGATTCCAACTTTAGTAGGAGCTAATAGTGGAAAAATGAATGGAGATAATGAGAATGGTAAAGATGGGTATGGACCTTGGGTCCATGTAAACTATGGGAGGAAGAAATCAATGAATAATGGACCTAAAAGACCTCTGCAACATGTTGTTAGGTCATGAAGCCTTTGATGAAGACATCAGAAGATGTTGTAAGTGTGGATGTGGCTAAGGAACTGTTGCAAAACAAAGCTTGGATGTTGGTCCTTCTTCAAATGTGGGTGAGACTGGTGCACAGGATTTCTCAGAATAAAGGAGAACAAATTCTGAATGTGGTATGAATTCTAAAGATCAATAGTTTCCTTGTGATAATAATAAGTTTAATGTTTTATATGAGATTGGGGAAGAGGGAGAGTTTACATAGGAATTTGTTAATGGTGGGAATTCGGTTGTGAGTAATAAAGGAGATGGTGGAGAGTTGTCTCCGGAAGGAGGAAATGTTGTTTTAAAGAAAACTTCTGAAAGCATGTATGATAATTCTTCTTGTGGAAGAGGAAGCTTTCTAAATAACTTAAAGGATTGGGTCCTATTAAGTTGTCCCTTAGAAGTTGAAGATTTGATGGGGAAACTCTTTCCCTCTTTATAATTAATGGCTTCTATTGTCTTTTGGAATTATAGAGGAGCTCGGAAGAGTAAAGCTTCTCTATATTTGAAGTAATTTGCCAAGTATAATGAGGTGGCATTTTTTGTGTTGTTGGAAACTAAATTAATTTTAGTTAATAGAAAGGAAGTTAACTTGCTTATTGGTTTTGATTGGGACTTTTGTTATGTTCCTTCAAATGGTCTGTCAAGAGGCATATTGGTTATATGGAAATCCAATTTGGCTTCCTTTTCTTTGATAAAATATTCTTCTCAACGTATAATTGGTGATTTGCATATTTATAAGATGGGTGTTTGGAGGATCTCGATGGTTTATGGCAGTAAAGATGTGCTTGTGAGGAGGGAACTTTGAAGGGATATTGAATTGGGTTCTTCTAAAGATATTCCCTCAGTTATGGGTGGAGATTTTAATTTCCTATTAGCTAAAGAGGACAAGAAGGGTGGGAAGATATTTTTTTCCCAAGGCTCAAAGGAAATGAAAGTTTTTTTGAGTAATAATGATTTTCATGAAGCTGGTTTTCTGGGTCCTAGATTTACTTCGTGTAACAACAAGGTTGGTGAAATTTTGGAGAGATTGGATAGGTGTTATCTGAATTCTTTGGTAATTGGTTCATCCCAATTGATGGTGGTGCATAATCTTGTTAGGATTGCCTCCAATCATTGTCCTATTTTGCTAAACCTGATGAGCTGATTTCCTAAAACCAAGAAAGTCCTTAGATTTAAAGATTTTTGGGCATCTTATCCTACTTATGCTTCTATTACATTTAAAGCCTGGAATAGGAGAGTACGTGGGAGTAATTCTGAAGTACTTAATATTAAGTTTAAAAGATCCTTGAAAGCTTTATTTTTTTGGAGCAAAGCTAAACTTAAAGATCTTAATACTTTGAAGGAGTGTCTTAAAAAGGATATTTTTGAATTACAAGTGGAGGAAGCTATTATGGGCGGACTTACAGAAAATAAGATTTTGTTGCTGAGATCAAAGGTGAATGAACATAATAGTACTTTAGCTCAATTGAATACTTGGTGGAGGAAATGTACCAAGGTCGATTGGTTGAAGGATGGAGATAAGAATACCAGATTTTTTCAGTCGTATGCTTATAATAGGAGGAACTTGAACTGGATTTCCAAGATTAAAGAATGTAATGGGATAGCGGTTGAAGACCAAAATCAAATAGAGAATATCTTCTTTGATTACTTCAATAACAAATGGCAGTTTAGGGATTGTAGGTTGGAGGGTGGCCTTCCAATTTGAATGTCCTGAATGAGGAAGACAGAGTTTTGTTGGATGCAAAGCTTAGTTTGGAGGAAGTTATGGGAGTGGTTTGTGAGCTAAAGGGCCATAAATCCCCAGGAAAGAATGGCATATCTTATTCCCTCACAAAGAGTTATTGGTCTATTATTAAAAATGATATTTATAATGCTATCTATCAAGTGTTTTCTATGGGTTCTATGGATTTTGAATGGAAGGAAACCGTGGTGGTGCTTATTCCAAAAGTTGTGAATCCTTTAATATCTGCTCATTTCAGGCCGAATGGCTTGTGTAAGCCTATTTATAAGTTGGTGGATAAAACTCTTTTGCATAGAATATATGGTATAATTCATAAGCTCATCCTAAAGAACAAGATACAGTTTTTAAAGGGGTAGTCTATTTCAGAACATATTCTGATGGCTCATGAAGTTTTTCATAGGTTTAGATTTTACAAATCTACAAAAGGCTTGGTTTCTTTCAAAATTGATATGGAGCAAGCTTATGACAGCATGGGATGGCCTACCTTGGAGCAAGTTTTGAGGTATTTTGATTTTCCATTGAAATTTTCTAAGTTGATCATGGAATGTGCTGTGGATGCTAAGTTTTCAATCTTAATTAATGGCAATTATTCCAAGTGGATTATGGCTAAGAGTGGGTTTCAGTAAGGATGTCCACTATCTCTTTTTTTGTTCATTTATGCTCTCAACTGTTATCTACTACTTTGATTCATAAAGGTGATTTGTTGGGTATCAAATTGCACTCAAATATCCCAAGAATCTCACATTTGCTCTATGCAGGTGATATTGTAATTTTTTATGAATCCAGTATTAAAATGGTGGAGGAGGTAAGGAAGACCCTTATGTATTTCTATGAATAAACGGGTCAAAATATTAATTATCAGAAATCGATGGTCCTTTTTGGTAAAGCTGTCAAGAAGTGGAAGAGGAGAATTATAGCCCATCTCATAGGACTTAGACCTATGAAAGAGATGCCTTGTTTGGGTGTGAAGATTGCCTTGAGAAGGCTTGTTCGTGCTGATTTTCATGGTATCTTGGAGAAATCGTTGGGGAAACTTAATGATTGGGGAAATAAGTTTATTTCCTTGTCGAGGAATATTACCTTTATTAAATATGTTATCTTATCTCTTCCTATTTTTAATCTACTCATTTTCTTATTCCTAAGAGTATTCTTGTCGATATTGAAAAGATGTGTAGGAGCTTTATTTGGCATAAACAGGATGGAAAGAATGAATTTCATTATGTTAACTAGGATGTCTTATGCTAACCAGTTGATTTAGGTGGACGGGGTCTCCATTCTTATTTTACAAGTTGTGGGTCCTGTGAGAGCAAAGTTGGCCTAGAATTACCTTAATGATAGAGAGTTTTTCTTTTTTGAATAAGACTTTGTCCACTAGATTTTGTCTAGAAGTTGGAATTATGGTCTGAAGAAGATGTTTTCTGCTGCTTAGAAGATAGTAGCTTATGGTGCGAAAGCTCTTGGACTTATTATAAGATGGAGAGTTGTGGATGGAAGGTATTTTAATGTGCTTAAGGATGCTTGGATCCTGGACAAGAGCCTCATTAATTGGTCAACATTTGTTTCTAATAATGTTGATCTTGAATTATTGGTAGAGATGTTCATTTTCAATGGTGCTTGGGACATGGAGATGCTGCGAAGGTATTTTGGAGAGGAGCTTATCTTGCTGATTGGTTAAACAAATATTTATTCAAATCTTCTTTAAGACTAAGCAGAGTTACCGAACCAAATGATGGGTCAGCCTATTTATGGCCTTGCTTCTGATGTTATGTTATGTCACGATTCAATGGAACCATATTGGGGATGGATGAAAAAATTTAAACTAAAGTCTCGTGTAGAAAATTTTTGTTGGAGAGTATTTCATAATGCCATTCCTACATTTAACTTTTTGGTACACAGGAAAATGAGAGAAAGCAATTCTTTTCCTAGAGGTTGTATGAAGATTGAGGATTATGAGCATGTGGTTGTGGGTTGTTTTAAATTACTCTAGACCATTCAGATTTTAAATAAATGGGGATTTGTAATTCCTGATTTTGAGTCTTTTGATGATTGTTATAAATGGTTGGATTTTAGTTCTTCTAATCAGTCTGTTTATGGAAGGATATATTGCAATATAGTATTTCTTTCATGGAAGTCAAGATGTAAAGGAATTTATGGTGGTGGTGAAGAGAGTAATATGTTTATGGATTCTAATACCATCACGGTGTCTTTTATCTCAAGTTCGCCAGCTTTGTTAGCCTTTCATCGGGCTTCTGGGATGTTAATCAACCTAAATGGCTTTTGAAGAAATCTTAGCATCCTCCTCCTCCCGAATTGATTAAAGTGAACGTGGATGCATGCTTGCTTTCTTCTTATAAGGCTAGTATTAGAGGTGTTTTCAGAGACCATAGAGGGAGGTTCTTATTTGCTTTCGAATTCAGTGGGATTCATTGGGATGTAAGTCAATTGAAACAGCTTGTTGTTCAGTCCTTGGACCGGTTCTTGCAAAGATGGATGCTTGAAAATAAAGGGATCATTGTTGAAGGTGATAATGTTAATGTTATCAAGCTTCTTCAAAGGTGTTGGAAAAATTCTAAAGGTGGTGCTAACGTCAATCAATTGGAGATTCCTTATGGGTTGAGAGATTTTAATTTTTTTATTTTTAATTGGGTGGATAGAGGTTGTAATAAGTTAGTTGATATTTGTGCTAACATTGCTATTACTTATGATTTTCTTTGGGATGGTATTTGTTTGTGTAGTATTCCTCCTTTCTTATGTTTGTTAACGGAGGAATGTGAATCTTTTGGTAGTTTGTAATAGTTCTCTTTAATAATATTGCTTATGCATTCCTCAAAAAAAAAACAAAAGGAGGAATTATCTACAAAAAAAGAGGTCTAAACACATGGATATATGTATTTGTATAAAATCATGTAAAAAATATGTTATTCCTTTGTTTTTTTTGCTCATTATTTACTTATTGCAATTAATTTCATTACATGATCTCTTGAATCATGTACAATATGTTTGATATTGATTATATGTTTTTAATCTAAAATTTCTACTTCTTATATTTATATTTGGTTATATCATTTAAAAAAAAAAAATAGTTTTCTCAAAATAAAAAAAGGGGATTTTAAAATTAAGACACACTCATTCAACCCCCCCCCCCCCCCCCTGGGGTGACCCCCCCCCCCTATGGGATGAATGAGAAGGGGTGAATGGGAGATGATCTAAGGAGATATAAATCACTTTTCATTTCATTTATGTAAAAAATTAAGTTTGGAGTGTTTTAAGCAAAGCCCAAATACATTTACCTTCTATATTTCATGGGGTGTATTACCAATTCTAGTTATAATTATACAATACATGTTCTTCCACTATTTTATTCATTGTGATGGCTTACTTTTGATTTCTTTCAAAACACAATTACTTTCTCCTTTCTTTATGTATCTTGGATCATCTTTAAGCTCTTAGTAATAATATTTATATCATTAATGTTTTAGTTAACATAGAATTAATTATAGATTTTATTTCATAATAAATTTAACACAACTATTCTCCCCAAGCTAATGATTTCAGTATAAATTAATGGTGTACCATTTGTGTTTTTATAAAGATATAAACAATGGTTTAGTTAGTTACACTATTTATAAACAATGTCTTATCTTATAGTCAATAAATACCACAAAGTAATTCAAAAAATATGTTGGTCTTGTGATTCTCCTGATAGATAACTTCTCTCATATTGCCATACACATTTCATACCATATAGTCAAGTTATCTTAGCTTTAGTGCCATGGTTATATGTCTCCTTTCTTAAATAATAACAACTAGTGTAATTTTCTATCATATTATACCAAGATTATATAGATTTTAAAATACTTAGGTGGGCTAATTGGATGTCCCTCCCACTTGC
Organism: Dendrobium catenatum; assembly: GCF_001605985.2. NCBI lineage: Eukaryota > Viridiplantae > Streptophyta > Magnoliopsida > Asparagales > Orchidaceae > Dendrobium > Dendrobium catenatum. The sequence goes on from NW_021320166.1 coordinate 196,999, forward strand.
AATTTATGCCATAGGTTATATAACAATCACTTATATTTGCAATAGATTTTGTCATATATTAGTGATGTTTTTAGCCTCTACATAAATTTAGGTTTGATAGTAACACTTTTAAGTGTGGTGTCATAAAAATGCACTTTGTGTAGTTCACTGATAAATAAGAATAATTTATGTAAAATAATAATCCCCTATTTCTAATAATTTGAACACATGTAAATTTAATAATGATTTCAGCCAACTAATATTAGATTTTATAAATTTATCCATTATGTTGAATCATCTACTATAACATATCCATCTATCGAGCACAAGAATGATAAATCACAAGTAAAAGTAAGTAATGATACAATAAAATAAGAATTAAGAGAAAAAAGGGGCTTAAATTAATTTTTATGTAATTCAGCACTAACACCTACACCCACACATTGTGCCATCATGCCCAAGGTTCCACTACTCTCTCCTTTAACCCCGACTAAAAGGAGAAGCTCCTCTTATAGATGGTAATGGATAAATCCTACACCCTTTTCTACTCCAAGCAAGACGATTATTATTATAGCCAATAAGCTAGCCAATAAACACATACACCAACGCAAACCTTTGAGATATCACAAATCCAATTTAGTTTCAAGCACACTAAGCTTATAATAAGCCAACAAAACTCAACTGGAGGATTAATATGAAAAAGATGATAAAAATAAACTAATGCACTCGCATAACAAGTTCTCGCTCAAAAGAAAATATCCTCTCTTACTTTCTCTCAAAAATGCTAGCTCTCCCCTTTTATTTCTAACTGGTTATCCGTCAAAACTTTGAACATAATTTTTCCACCAAAAATATGATACATTTTCATCGTATCTCCATTACCAACAGATATTTTGCTAGAAATCGACCAAAAATATGTGGAAAAAAAATAGCTCTCTTTATTATACTTTATACATCACAACAAACCTACATAAAAATATGCATATATCATACCCATTCAAATATTGAACATAAATACATGTTATATGCAGGTAATAATAGATTCAATTACAACAGTTATTAAACATTCACCAAACAATTTAAAATTAAACATAAAATTCATTCATTTTATAATTTAAAATGGATAATAAAAAATATACGAACATACAAAAAGAAATGTCCAACGTATAAATGAAATGTCCAATAATATTAAAATACATTTAATCAGAATCAGTTTCCTCCTATATTGATGCTGCCAACTTTCCATTGAATTGCTCCCTTAATTTGTGCAGCTCACCAACAATTAAGTTTTCTACATATGTATCTTCATTTATATCTGCATGTCAGCTTTTTATTTCATGACTTTCTCTAGCTCGACTATAAGGGCAAGTATCTATTATCTATACAATTTCTCCTAGCAACTTGCTGAGAAGTTGGAGCCACCAGATTTCTTCCTCTCATATGTAGGATGACATCATGGTCGTAGTCTTCAATCCTACCATACTAGGAACGACGTGCACAAGTTTTTAGAGGTGATATCTATGTGAAAATGTAATTGTGCTGGAGATATTTCCATCCAATTTACCAAAAGAAGTTTTAAAAAATTATATCAAAATATTTGTCGTTATAAAGCACTCATTTTTTAGCAGTTTTGAAGCACTCTTCATGTATCACAAACATCAAAGTCTTTTTATACCTCTTCCTTTCTTAATATATGACAAATTTAATACCTCTACATTCTTACTTAGGTCATCAAGAGGCCACCATTTTATGTGACCAAACCATCTAAGGTGACTTTCTCACTCTCCCTAATATTATCTTCTATAAGAGCTTCTCCAGCCCTTTCATGCTTGTGGTCATTTGTATTTATCTCTCTAAGTAAAGCCACTTATGAGCCCAACGCATTCCTCCACTAAGTTTGAAGGGAATTTTCTATCACACAATAAGCCTAATGTCATAACTCAAGTGAAGCCTCACATCTTATAGAATTTTCCCCTAAGTTTGAGGGGAATTTTCTATCACAAAATAATCCCAACACATTTCTCCATTTAAACCATCCAACTTGAATGTTACTAATAGTATCCACATCTATTTCACCATGAACTCTCGCTCCAGTCTTATCAATAAAATGCATACACAATGGTACAGTCTATTACAAATGTCTACCGATAACATCCATGGAAAAAAAATAAATGGGCTAACACGGATCAACTTACGAATGATTTTTAGTGATTAGGTAGCAAACATCAGTGATTAAGAAGTATATATGAAGGCTACAGAGGAAGCAATCGATCGGAGGTGACTAATGCAAGCGAGATCAAAGCAAAATGAGTAGGAGTGAAATGAGATAAAAGATAACCGTGTTGCAACTCGGGCTCATGAGTTTATGTTTTTGATATTAACATAACTTGAACTAATCATACTGCAATATACACATCATACAGGATGATCCGTGAAATCAAGAAACTTAGCCACTAATCATAATTTGGGAAATATTTTAATATTCAAATTTGAGTCTAATTGTACCGTACGATATGCATCATACTATATGATATATGACATCATGCCTAAATTTATTCTACAATTAGGGGAGTAATTATGATTAATTTGTTCTATCATATCATACAAGATGATTGGTGATGATCATACTGTATGACCCAATTCTTACGTGGGATAATCATTTATCAGACTAAATCATCTAAGACAAAATATCATAATTGTTCAACTAATCATACAAGACGATCTCTGATATCATATGAGACAATCAATATAAACACTTGAATTGATTGAATAGGGTAATACTATTTATACTAGCTGAAAATGTTATTTTGAACTAATCATACAGAATGATCAAAGATCATATTGGATGATCAGTACCACCAGAATTAAGTTTCTAGGGTTTTTTCAAAGCCCTCTATTTAAGCTTTCTTAAAATACTCTGTATGTATCTTTTACACTCATTGAGTCATTTTTCTTCTAAAGAAAACTTGAAGGGAGAGCCTTGAGCTTTAGAAAGGAAAGGGTGGAGTTTGAGAGAGGGAGAAGTTCTTTGTGAGTTTCAAGGGAGTGTGAGAGGGAGGTTCACATAGTTGCTCTAGCATACTTGCACCTAAGTACCACCATAGTCAAGTTTTATCTTGAGGGAGGTTTTGGGAAGAATAAGATCTCTTTAGTGTCAAAGGATCTGATTACTTTGCAACACCAAGAAGGGTGAAAGGGATTTGAGGTTTTGTGTCAATGAAAGGATTGCGATCCTCTGCCACACCGAGTTGATGGTAGATATTTTGTAAGGACTTCTCTGCTTAGGTGTGGGGGCTGAAGGAGAGTCACTAAAGGTTAAGTATAATAACTAAAATAAAGTTTTCTGGGGAGTGGACATAGGTCAGGGTTAGATCGAAGCATAATAAAATCTGGTGTGTTTGTTCTTATTATTTTTTGTAATTTATTTTTTCTTTGAATCACTGTGTTGTTGAAAACTTTGTTTTTATTATTATTGTAATATTGACTCGCTTCCGCATCAATAGATAAATTGTTATTTTCATATGTTGAAAAGGTTAAATATATTTTCCTTTTTACTAAAGAATTTTTAAATTACTAATTCACCCTACCCTTCTTAGTTAGTAGCCTTGGGCCAGTTCTTTGAGGTCTAATGATCTTTAGAACTTTCAAGTGGTATCAAAGCATAATTCAAAAACTATGATTTATACAACTTCTAAAAAATGATCCATGGCTAATTTTAATAATTGTAATACTTCAGAAGGATACTCAATCACATGACCACCATTATTTGATAATATTCCTTTTGATTTTTAAAAATTTTGTATGTCTACTTTATTGCAATCAATAGATTATTGAATATGGCATAAGATTCAATCAAATTATTTTGTACCATCACATATTATAAATGGAGTAAAAAATGATATTCCATTTACTAAATAAAGTAGAGTAGAACAAACTTATGCTTAATTAAATGCTAAATATCTGAATTATTTTTTCTGTGTTTTGAATTCTGAAGATTATATGAGAGTCTCCACATGTACAACTAGCAAGGATATTTGAGATAGATTATGCACTACATATAAAGGTACTAGTAAAGTTAAGTAATTTAAGTTGAATTTTTTAATGCATGATTATGAACTTTTTTGCATGAAACCTTATGAAACTATCTTAGATACTTATATTAGGTTTACTCAAATCGTTATATCATTACATGCTTTAGGAAAAGAATGTTCTAACTTTGAGAAGGTCAATAAAATTCAACATTATCTACCTAATAAATTTCATGCTAAAGTCACTGTTATATGTGAATCAAAAGACTTGAATAATTATTTTATTGCTAATTTGATTGGCTCGCTCATTTCCTACGAGCAAAGTATGTATCAAAGGCTTCTGGATGTATGTGACACTATCATGCTAAAAGCTGAAAACATAAATAAAAGTGACTTAGTATATGATAAGAGTAAGCAGATAACATCAATAACAAGTAAATTTAAAAAATCTACTGAAGCACAAGCATCAACATCAATAAAAGTGAAACAAAGGTAAAAAATGTAAGAATGTTAAGACTTCTTATGATATTATTTGCTTTGGGTGCAGGAAATTTAAACAAATGAAAAATAAGTGCCTTAATTTAAAAACTCTTCCTATAAAAGAAAATAAAAAGATTAAGCCAATTGTAATAAGGGCAATTGATAAAAAACAAAAGATCTCCTATGGAGACCTATCTTCTGAATCATCAAACTAGGATCAAGATGATGAGGTATAAAGTTTTGCTCGTGTGTTTATCAATGTTATAGTAAATCTATGCTTGTATGTTTTTTTGTTCACTGTGAATATTTTTGTTCTCTATGTTATTTTTAGTGTTCTTATATTGTAGTAAGATATTTATACTTGTGATCTTTTATTTTATTTTTTATGTATGTTTTTGTGAACACTCTCTAATCAACACACAAAAAACACTTTTTAAAAAAAATGAAAATTTACTTCCCTTTTTACTTAAAATTTTAGGTAAGCAGTGGTTGACTTCTCTAAATAGTTAAAGGAAGAAAAATTATGATTATGTCTCTCTCTCTCTCATTTTTTTAACGCGGCTATTAAATTTTTGAATCAAAATTTATATGTCTCTCTCTCTCTCTCATTATTTTTCTATCTCATAGAGATCTTTTACAAGTTGATGAATTAATTTCATAATTTTTTTTATCAGACTATTCATTTTGGTCACTAGATCGGGTTTGCTTTATAGTTTATTCATCCTTATATAAGAGAGAGAGTTTTCTTCTTTTATATCTGGAAGATGATGAAAGTTTGTTAGGGATGTTAAGCCCTTAATGAATTGGCCCAGAGCTAATTAAGAGATAGGTGAATTGGTATTTTAAAATAAACACAATCTTAAAACCAAAACCAAATTCACCATAGAGAAAACACAATGCAGAAAAATAATTGCGGAAATAATAAAGGAAAGAACACACCAAATTTATAGTGGTTCGGTCAAACCCTGACCTACGTCCACTCCTCGGAGGCACCCTCCAAGTATTGCACTAAGCTAAGTGTCTCTCCTTTAGCCCCCACAGCTAGGCGGAGAAGCCCTTACAAAATCACTTTCACCTTCCTCGGTGCGGCAGAGTCGTCGGGTCCTTTAACACCAAAGAGATCTTTTTCTTCTGTGAACTTCCCTCAAGACAAGCCTTAAATCAGACGATATTAAGGTGCAAGCCTGCCAGAGCAACCATGTGGAATCTCCCTCCACATTCCCTTGAGTCCCCCCTCACAGGATCTTCTCCCTCTCTCAAGCTTCACCAGTTCCTCACTCCCTTTCAAGCTCTCTCTTCAAGTTTCCCCCAAAAGAATGAAGCTAAAATGGCTGCCAAAGAAACTTATAAAAGTGCCTTGTCAAAAGCTTAAATGAAGATCCCAAAATGAGCTCATTAATGCAACTTGCCGACTTTATCATCCAGGCCGATATGATTATCATCATGGTCGATCACTACAAAATAAGATCAATCATCTATGACGATTTGGGATGATCAGAATAAAAATTGATTACATCGTCCAGGCTGATACAATATCATCCTGGCCGATTAGTTCAAATCCGAGTACAATCATCCTAAACATCGCCCAGAATAGATTCTGGCCGATGTTAATCGTCCAAGCCATCATCCTGGCCGATCCTGCGATCAGTCCGATTGATGTAATCATATCAATCAGCCTTAAATGCTTTCCATAATTACTAGATTAATTTAGGCATAATTGTGCTGCATCGTTTAGGATGATGTTTAGATCGTCTTGACCGATATCCTAAAATAAATAATTCCTTAATTGATCATGGCGGGTGATTCTTTCTTGATTGAGCCTATCATTATAGCCGATACAAGAATCATCCAGGATGATCGGCTTAATGATGGTTGCCTTAATGAGGATGATGCCCTAATTAGGGTTTCTATTTTTGAACCATTCGTCTAAGCCGATATAAATATTTTCCCGGATGATGTTATCAAAAATAGTAAACTCTAGGGAACAGACAGAAAATCTTCCAAGTTGTGTGTGTGCAAAGTTACAAAGCATCAGGGCCACACCAAATACAATAGATTCAAGAAAGAAAAAAGATGTACAAATGACTCAAACCTAGTCTATCCAATCTTGAGCTGGTTCCAAATTACAGTCTGATCTTGTAGACCTGAAATGTCAGTAGATAAGGCAGTCGTAGAGAAATAAGAGTATTTTCTATCATCAAAATCATAATTCATGAAAACAAATCCATAACAATCTCCGTCTTTTTGATGATGGCAAACATTACAAGTTGAATTTGCAAAAAGAAATCATGTTCTTCTAATCTCCCCCTCACTAGAATAAAACTTCAAAAATATGGGAAATAAAAAAAATAATTTTTGAAAGAGAAAAAAATAAAAATACAATAATACGTTCTCCCCCTTTGACATTATCAAAAAGAGAAGGGGCACGAAAGAAAATCTTTAAAAAAAAGAGAAATTTATCACTTAATTTTAATCAAAAACTTAGTAAGGAATGGATTCACAATGCATAATCCAGTAAAGGAAAGAAATTCAAAAATTGTTAATCCAAACTCAGGTTCTTTTAAAGGCTCAAAAACTTTTTAATCCAATATCTAAATCAAGAAATAAATAAGAAAAAGAAACACTAATTTTTTAAAACTCCTTTCATAAAATATATCTAATAGAAGATTGATGCAAAAATTAGTGAATAAAAAATAATTTTCAAGATCAAGTACCAAAAATATCAAGGGTTTTCTTAAGCTTTAAGAAAACACTGAAAAAGTAAGCACACTCTTTGTGGGCTCATTTTAGGCCTCTTATCAGTTTTTTTGGCGCACTTTGCGCATCTATTACTTTTTGATATACTTTGTGTATCTTTCTTAATTTGGCGTCATTGGCCACTTTTTTTTTAAAATTTGGCGTCATTGGCCACTTTTTTTATTTTTTTATTTTAGAATGTGCTACCTTTCTAAAATTTTAAAAGTAAAAGTAAACTCATTCTATTGACAAAATGGACTACTTGATTAAGAAAATAATGAGATAGATTCAATAACTTGCAAAAGATTCCTATGCAATAGATAAAATGTAGGGAGATGAAAAAGTTCAGTTTCAAAATCCAATTTAAAACATGATAAAGATTTTAAATCAAAAGTAGAATAACCTCTTTAGGAAACATATATTGAGAGTCAAAATCATGAGTTTCCTTCTTATGACTGTTTTATAGAAGTCAACCATAACTTACATAAGAATTCAAGATAAATAAGAGAAAGACTTTTCATTTAAAAAAAATATCTTCATAAAAGCGATATGTGTGTGTTGATTAGTGAAAACTTCACAAAAAACTAAAAAAAATAATACAACACTCAAGATGAAAAAGAAAAAAAAAAGAAAGGAAAATACTACAAAAAAACTAAAACACAATACAAAATAAATAAGGCTTTTAAACACCATCCTACTCCTGGTCCAATGCTTCAGAAACCAGGCCTGCCCAGAAGATTTTTTGCTTTTCATTATTTGCCCTTTCTACAAGTTGATTAGCTTTACCCTATTCTTTTGCAGAAAGAGTTCTCAAATTAGAGCACTGATTTTTCATATTTCCAGGTTTCCTGCATTCAAGGAAAATAATGTCATAAGTAATCTTACCATTCTTACCATTTTTTATCTTTATTCCACTTTTGTTGAGACTTATGTTTTGGTGAGCTTTTTAATTTGCTTGATAAGCTATCACATTTGTCACCAACTAAGCCACTTTGCTCCATGTCTTCATCATTTAGTACTATCATTTCTCCTGCATCAAAATGTCTTTAAACCAAACTTTGTTCGTAGCCAATGAGTGAGCCAATCAAATTATCAATAGATTACTCATTCAAATTCTTTGATTCACAAATAGCAATAACTTTAGCATCAAACTTATCAAGTAGACAACAAAGAATTTTATTGACTTTTTTAAAGTTTGAAAACTCCATACCTAAAGCATGCAATGATGTAATAATTTGAATAAATCTAGTATGAATGTCTAAGATCGTCTCATAAGGTTTCATGCAAAAATGTTCATAATCATGCATTAAAAAATTTAATTTGGATTGCTTTATTTCACTAGTGCCTTCGTATATGGTGTATAATTTATCCCAAATTTCCTTACCAATAGTACACGTGGAAATTAACATAAAGTCTTCATAATTTAAAGCACAGAAAAAATAATTCAAAGATTTTGCATTCAATTGAGCAATGATTTGTTCTTCCCTATTCCATTGATTAAAAAGAATATCAATTTTAATTTCATCTATAACACGTGACGGTAAAGAATAACCAGTTAAAATCATATATCACATTCGATAATCAATAGACTGCAAGAAAGTAGATATGTGAATTTTCTAAAAAGCAAAAGTAATATTTTCAAATAAAGGTGGTCTGGTGATTGAATAACCTTCTGCAATATTATGATTACCATAATTAGCCATTGATCAAAATTTAAAAAGTTTTCAAAAACTTATTTTTTATGAATCCCGCTCTGATACCATTTGAAAGTTCATTAGGGATGTTAAGCCCTTTATGAACTGGCCCAAGGCTAATTAAGAGAGAGGTGAATTGGTATTTTAAAACAAACATAATCTTAAAACTAAATTCACCACTGAGAAAACACAATGCGGAAAAATAACTACATAAATAATAAAGGAAAAAACACACTAGATTTATAGTGGTTCGGTCAAACCTTGACCTACGTCCACTCCTCGGAGGCACCCTCCGAGTATTGCACTAAACTAAGTGTCTCTCCTTTAGCCCCCACAGCTAGGCGGAGAAACCCTTACAAAATTACTTCCACCTTCCCCTGTGCAGCGGAGTCACCAGGTCCTTTGACACCAAAGAGATCTTCTTCCTCTGTGAACTTTCCTCAAGACAAGCCTTGAATCCGATAGTATTAAGGTGCAAGCCTGCAGGAGCAACCGTGTGGAATCCCCCTCCACACTCCCTTGAGTCCCCCCTCACAAGATCTTCTCCCTCTCTCAAGCTTCATCCATTCCTAACTCCCTTTCAAGCTCTCTCTTCAAGTTTCCCCAAAAGAATGAAGCTATAATAGCTATCAAAGACACTTATAAAAGTGCCTTTTCAAAAGCTTAAATAGAAGATCCCAAAACAAGCTCATTAATATAACTTGCCAACTTTTTCATCCAGGCCGATATGAATACATCCTAGCCAATCAGTACAAAATAAGCTCAATTAGCTGGGACAGTTTTGGATGATCAGAAGAAAAATTGGTTACATCATCCAGACCAATACAATATCGTCCTGGTCGATTAGTTCAAATCTGAGTAAAATCATCCTGAACATTGCCCGGAATAGATTCTAAGCCATCATCCTAGTCGATCCTGCGATCGGCCCGGCCGATGTGATCTCATCAATCAGCCTTAAATGCTTTCCATAATTACCAGATTAATTTAGCCATAATTATGCTGCATCGTCCAGGCTGATATTTAGACCGTCCAGGCTGATGTTTAGACTGCCTGGCCGATATAAAAAAATAAAGAATTCCTAAATTGATCATGGCAGTTGATTCTTTCTTGATTGAGCCTATCATGCTGGCCGATACAAGAATCATCCAGGCCGATCAGCTTAATGACGGCTACCTTAATGAGGATGATGCCTTAATTAGGGTTTCTATTTTTGAACCAATTGTCTAGGCCGATATAAATATCATCCCAGACGATGCTACCAAAAATAGTAAACTCTAGGGAACAGACAAAAAATCTTCCAAGGTGTGTGTGTGCAATGTTACATAGCATTAGGGCCACACCAAATACAATAGACTCAAAAAAGGAAAAAGATGTACAAATTGACTCAGACCTAGTCTACCCAATCTTGAGCTGGTTCCAAATTATAGTCTGATCTTGTGGACCTGAAATATCAGCAGATAAGGCTGTCGTAGAGAAATAAGAGTGTTTGTTATCATCAAAATCATAATTCATGAAAACAAATCCGCAACAGATGAATCATACAACTGAGTCTTTAAATATTTAAAAAGGATGCAAATTATAAAACAGTCATAAAATGAGCCCAAAGCTAAAAACATGCCTAATATATGCCAAAAATGAAAGATACACAAAGTATATCAAAAATCAAAAGAAGTGCAAAGTGTGATAAAAATTGATAAAGAGTCACAAAATGAGCCTACAATGAGTTTGTTTATCTTTGTTATATTTCCTTAAATCTTACAAAGCCCCTATTGAAACTTTCAATACTTGAGTTGGAAAGTTATGATTCCTGACTCACCATTTTTGCTTTGATAGTCTATTAGATATATTTCATGCAAGAAGATTAAAAAGATTAAATTTCCTTCTCTTATTTTTTTTTAATTAGATTTTTATTTTAAAAAAGTTTAACCTATGGGGAGCTTGAGCTGAGTTAACCAAAACTTTTTTGGATTTTGATGAGGTCAATATATTTCTTACTAAGGTTTTGAATAAAATCAAGAAGTAACTTTCTCATTCCAAGAAAATTTATTGAAATTAATTTATTCTTCTAAAACATCACCATCACCACCACCTCCACGTGATCAGGGTCGGTATGATCTTTAATTTGTTATGTTTATTCCATTTTGTTTTTTTCTGTGCTTCTCTTATCTTTGATAATATCAAAGGGGGAGAATATATTTGTCTGGTTGTATTTGTAATTAAGTTGCATTTGTTCATCTTGTATTTACATCTTTATTTATTATTTAGTTTCTAAATTTTATTTATCTTAATGAAGTTTTTTTTCACTTTTTTAATATAATTATCTTAGTGAGGGGGAGATTAGGAGAAATTTTTTTTGTTTTCAAATTCAACCAATAATATTTACCATCATAAAAAAGGGGAGATTATTATAACTCAAGCTCATAAGTTTATACTTTTGATGATAACAAATATTGCATCTCACATATTTATGTCTCATAGTATTTGTATTATATATTTATTTGTGTATGTACTAACATTTCAGGAATGCCATGCACCAACCAATAAAGATTCAGGGCTCAAGATTGGTATAATAGGTTATGCTACAAAGCATTTATAATATTCATTGATGTATTCTTGATTTCTTGAGTTAAGTATTATAAGGGTGTTTGAAAGTTCGTTAGGGATGTTAAGCCCTATAGAACTGGCCCAAGCTAACCAAGGCTGCCTTAATTAAGAACCCCTTGTTTAGATTTCTATTTTAAGCCTGATCGTCCAGGACGATGTAAATATCGCCCTGGCTGATATGAGTAAAAACAGAAATTCTAAGTCTCTCAAGTGTGTGTGTGTAGGGTTACTTAGCATCAGTCTCTTTGAACATTATAAATAGATCAAGAAGAGAAAAAATAAAGAACAGACTGACTCGACCCTATACCTACGCAATCTTGAACTGGCTTCATTTATTAGTCCGATCTTCGATTCCTTAAAAGTTAGAAGTAACAGGCAGTCCAAGAGAATCAATAGTGTTTGTCAATCATCAAAATATAAGTCATAAAAATAGATTTGCAATAGTGTTTACTAGCTTGGTGACCATGCACACACACACACTCAAGGGAGTAAGATTGGGTCAAAATTAGAAGCTCAAATTTTTGAACTAATTGTACTATACGATTAGCTCATCAAAATCAATAATTTTGACAATATTGCACTTTGAAATGATTATATTGTATGATACACATCATAAAAGATGATTTATAAATTCAAGAAACTCAATCGCCAATCATAATTTAGGTAATATTTTAATATTTAAATATGTTTCTTATCGTACGTATGATATGTATCATATTGTACGAAATATGATAATCATGCCTAAATTGATCCTATGATTAGGGGAGAAATTATGGCAAATTTGTTCAATCAGATCATACAAGACAATTGGTGAAGATCATATTGTATGACCTGATTCTTACGTGGGACGATCATTTATCGTATTATATCATCAAAGATGAAATACCATAATAGTTTAACTAATCTTATACAAAGATCCCTGATATCTTTCAGGACAATCAGAATAAACACTTGAACTGATAGTATAGGGCAATGCTATTTGTATTAGCTAAAAGGATTATTTTGAACTAATCATAATAGATAATGAATGCCGCTAGATTTGAGTTTCTAAGGTTTTTTCAAATCCCTCTATTTAAGCTTTCTCAAAAGACTCTCTAAGTATCTATTGCACTCATTGAGTCATTTTTCTTTTGGAGAAAACTTGAAGGGAGAGCTTTGAGATTGAGAGAGGAAAGGGTGGAATTTAAGAGAGAGAGAGAGAGAGAAGATCCTTATGGGTTTTAAAGGATTCTGAGAGAGAGTTTCACATGGTTGCATTGGAAAACTTACACCAAAGTATCAACATAGTCATGGTTTATCTTGAGGATGGTTTTATGAAGAAGAAGATCTATTTGATGTTAAATGATCTGGCTACTTTACCGCATCGGGAAGGGTGAATGGGATTTGAGGTTCTCTTCCTGTGAAGGGATTAATATCCTTTGTCACACCAATTTGGTGGAAGAAATTTTGTAAGAACTTCTCTACCTTACTGTGGGGGCTAAAGAAGAGTCACTAAAAGTTTAGTGCAATACCTGTAATTGAGGTTTCCGGGGAGTGGATATAGGTTAGGGTTGGACTAAACCACTATAAAATCTGGTGTGTTTGTTCTTATTATTTTTTGTACTTTTTTTTTTCTATGATTGACTGTGTGGTTAAAAACTTTGATTTTCTTGTTATTGTGATATTAACTCGCTTTTGCATCAATAAATTAAATTGTTATTTTTATATATTGAAAAAGTTATAATTTTTTTTACTTTTTTATTAAAGAATTTTTAAATTACCCATCCACCCCCCTCTGACTAGCCTTGGGTCAGTTCTTTGATGTCTAACAACCTTCACAAACTTTTAAGTGGTATCATAGTGGAATTCAAAAATTAATTTTTAGCAAACTTTTAAAAAATGACCCATTGCTACTTTTGGTAATTGTAATACTACGGATGGATATTAAATCACAGGACCATCATTATTTGATAAGATTCCTTTTATTTTAAAAAAAAAAAATCACTTATCTACTTTCTTGCAATCAATAGATTATTGAATGTGGCATAAGATTCAAATTGACTATTATATACCATCATGTATTATAGATGGAGTTAAGGTTGATATTTTATTTACTGAATGGAGTAAAGTAGAATAAATATTTACTCAATTAAATGCTAAATGTTTAAACTATTTTCTTTGTTCTTTGAATTCTGAATATTATATGAGAGTCTCTACATATACTACTGGCAAGAATATTTGGGATAGATTATGCACTACATACAAAGGTACTAATGAAGTCAATAAATCTAAGTTAAATTTTCTAGTGCATTATTATGAAAATTTTTTGCATAAAACCTTATGAGATTATCTTAGATAGGTATACAAGGTTTACTCAAATAGTGACATCATTACATGCTTTAAGAAAAGCTGGTGTGTTACATCCTCTACTCTGGATTAGTGGAAGAGATTTTGTAAGGGCTTCTCTATCTAATTGTGGAGCTAAATGAGAGTCACTAACGGTTTAGTGCAATAATTGGAAGGGAGGTTTCCAGGGAGTGGATGTAGGTCAGGGTTGAACTAAACCACTATAAATTATGATGTATTTGTTATTATTAATTTCCGCACTTTATTTTTTCTGTGATTGACCGTGTGATTGAAAACTTTGATTTTCTTATTATTGTGATATTAACTTGCTTTTGCATCAATAGATTAAATTATTATTTTTAGATATTGAAAAATTTATCAAAAGATTTTCCTTTTTATAAAAGAATTGTTAAATGACCAATTCACCCTCTCCACTTGGTTAGCCTTGGGCCAATTCTATGAGGTCTAACAACCTTCACAAACTTTTAGATCGCGAAAGCAAAATAAGCCCTTTTTCAGTAGTAACACTCTTAAATAAATCACAATAAACATTTTTGGTAGAATTTTTTTTTGGAAATATTTCGTTAAATTTTAGTATGGCAATGAGAAATCCTAAAAATTTTTCCCCAGTAATTTTTGACACATGTGCCATTGAAAGTTACAACCAATTTTGCAAAAATTGATGACTCTGCCGACAATTTTTTTAGCTTGAAAATTTTAAGCAACTTATCAACTGGAAAACTTGCCACTAAGTTACTAATAGGATATTCTCTAGTTACACCGCCTCTTCTACCTGCAGATATAATTCCCCTAGAAATTTTGTTGGTAGACCAAGGTTTTTCTGTAATGACTAGACCAAAACCTGAGCAATCGAGGGACGCTCCCATTAGACATAGCAATGTCCATTTTTTTATGGTGACCAAACAACAAGCCCAAATCGTGTACTATGTGAGGTGAGAACAAATCGGGAGTAAGATAAGGAAAAGAAAGCTAAATAGGGATGATGGGGTATTCCATAGCAATACCAAAAAATATGGACCATCTTGTCAGCTTCCTAAAATAATTGAATATAAAATAAGATCTATGGGCAAAGATTCTACTATAATTTATATCATTATTAAGTTTGATCAAAACATGCCTTAAATACATGTGCATGATCAAAATTTCACCCTAAGCTTAAGTTTGAAGAAAATTTTTTGAATTGACTCCAAACTAGGCCTGCGATTAGGAAATTTACTAACCAAAGAAAATTCAAAAGGGGAAGCAAAAGCAAGAATCTCCTCATCTAAAATCTATTGTGATGACAACTCGTGATAGGTTACAAATTTGAGATCAGGAAAGGAAACAATAGAGGAGGTGCTCACATGGGCATTAACAAAAGTGCAAGATGACTTTTTACCATTTAAAAGTTAAGGATCTTCCAAACAAATATGATTAATTGCCATTCGAGCCAAATAATCAGTCGAAGGTGGAATAATCATGAAGAAAAAAAACTAAAATACCAAAAAAAAAAAAGAACAATGAGAAAGCCAAGAAAGCTTGAAGAGTAACCAAGCATCAAACAATAAGATGAAACTTCCTTGAGTTAGCCTAAATGATCGTTGAGGGCACCAATCAGAAAGATGGAGAGGCAGCTAGGGGAAGTCCTAGCAGAGTGAGAGCTAGCATGTATTGTCAATGTGATTCAATACTTATTAAGAGTCTAAAAATAAAACCCTAAAATAAGCATTTTTAATATAGCATGCCTCACAATATTATATAACCCTCACATTACATGATTAATACAAACTTGCAAAAAAATGTTTTGTCTGATCAACCTATATTATATATATCATAAAAAATGTTTAGTTCAGGCAGATATGAATTAATTGACCTATTAATTTCTACAATTTAATTAGATTAAATTAAAAAAAACACTTTGTACAACATAATTTATATTATACAGCATGAACATTTCAAATTTTAAATTAATCCAATTAAGGAATAATGGGATGGCATATTAAATTTGAATTAATATATGATAATATATTATCATTATTTCATTAAAATTAATTTTAAGAATTCCTTAATTATTGTAAATTGTTTTTATATAACATTTTCAATATAGAACATATCTTATAGTATGACTAAGTTCATAAACTAGGATTATATGAAGAATTTGAATTAATTAAAATTTTATTTTTTTATTTAATTGATTAGACTCATATGTGTGTGTGTGAGTTTCTTATTTCACCAGTCCCTTTACCTAGAATGAATATACAAAATGACTCAAAAAAAGGAAAAAAAAAACTATGAAACTTATATATGACTATTGTAGCACTCATTTGAGTTGTCTCTAACTCATCCTAAAACTTTGAAATTGTGAATTATGATCTTATCATTTTTTTACTTTAGCTGCACTCCTTGCATGAGTCCTTAAATGTTCCATATTTGCACATTACACATATATATAAACTCTTTTATGTTTACCTATAATTTATTAGTACTAAAACCAACATAAAGAAGAATTAGCCCAAAAGATATAATCTCAACAAAACTTTTTTTATGATTGTAAAAAGTATATAATTAGCGTTAAGCTCATTAGACAAACAAATATGCCCATAGGATATCATACTTTGAACTCCTTTATAATATGTCTTAAGGTTGATCATTTTTCACTTAATATTTTGAAATTTTATCTTTCTAGATTATCTTTGATTATGTTATTCTCTAGCTTCAAGGTAATATGATTATGAACTTCACGAATTATTTTAAAAGATAAATGTTATTCATTTGCCTTCCATTATACCCATTATAAGGGACAATTTCCATCTTTTGAAGCGTTAAATTATATTTCCCTGAGGTCATGTCTTTTAAATCACATGGAAGTTATAAATGCATGGTATTAAATATTTTTATTGAAAATTCCTTTTAATTATCATTATTATGACCTTATGGTTATAATACTATTTTATAAACTTCAAGTAGAAGTTATGTAGTTATCATGAGTCAAGCAGGCTCAAATTATTTTTACATGAATAATAATACATTATTTTGGGATTATAATAAACATCACAAAGTTCAAGTCTCTAAGCTAAATCAGAAGGTTGATCTCACTATTTTGACTTGTTAAAAGGCTTAGCTATATTTGTAGAACCTATTCAAATTCATCTATAATCACCTCCTTACTTCAAGGAGGCATGGAAATGGAGTTGTAAAACATTTCTCATCATCCCAAGATCCATGATCAAGCATTAATTATGGATTAAAGAGTTAGGCAAACAACCTCCCTCCATTTTCCTAAACCACTTACAAAAAGTTTAGAAACATCAACACCTCTTTGAATTCACCTTGAGTTACACTTATGAATAGGAGTAATCAAACCTTTCTTTATTAAATTTAAATGAAGATTTGACTCGTAACAGGACACAATGAAGAAAAAGAGTCATGTAGCTAACCCCACGTAGTGGGATAAAGGCTTGATGTTGTTGTTGTTATTGTTGTTAGAGAGAAATTTACCATATTGAATGAATTTTTAAGTTACTTAAGGGCAATTATTCTTGGGTTTAGCCTAGTTGTGGAAACTCTAAGAGCTAGAGTTATGTGGGCTACTTTGACTCTAAATTCATAATTTACCTTATTTATCCTTAATACATCTCCTTAGTATTTCCTCAAGACCCCTTAGGCCCTTACCTCACCAAGAAAAGGATCTCCATCTCTACGTAAGTTCTTAACCTCTGCATCTTTTCTAAACTATAAACCACACTACTCATCCTCTCCAAGTGAACACAACCCTCACATATCTATACCAACCTATAAAACTCCTTCATACATTATCACCTCCCACTATACCTACCACTCTATAGGCCACACCGCTCCCATACGCCCCTTAAATTTCCTCAAGCTTTTGGGATGTTCTCTGCTTCAAATTTTGCCTTTCACCCTAACTTCATAAAAAACCTTAACCATATATTGTAATAGCCTAAACTCTTACCTATCAAAATATTATTCTTTTTGCCTAATTCCCTCATAATTTTGTACTGTTGGTGAAATTTTCTGGTAGGTTACCCATCCCATAATTGCTTCAGGATGAGCATGCCTAACTACAGAGTTTCTTAAATGAAATTCCAACAATTAAACCAAAAAGTTCCTCGTTGTTTAAGAATTTAGCTACTTTTACTTAAGGATTTTCACAATCTCTTCAACTTATATAATTGACATCCTCATCAGCATATTTATCCTAGAATCATCCACCAAGAAGATAGGATTCTAGAGGTGGTCCTTACAAGTTCAAGTGGTGACTCCCATCATGTAGCATTTTGTCCCATACAAGGTTCTAGATGTGGCTCCCATGGCGTAACACTTTATCTTTTATGTCTCTTAATTCCCATCTTCTGGCTGGTATAATGCTCTGATACCATTTATAATAACCTAAACTCTTAACTATCGAGATATTGTATGCTTTGGCCTAAGAGCCTCTTGGTTTTATCATGTTGGTGTAACTTTTTAGTAGGTCACTCATCCCATAAATATTGCTTCAGGATGAGCATGCTTAACTGCAGAGTTTCTTAAATAAAATTCCAACTATTACACAAAAAGATGCCTTATTGTTTAAGAGTTTAGCTTCTTGTAGTTAAGGGGTTTCATACATGTCTCCATAGAAGACAACTCATCCTGTAAATTACCCCTTTCTAGCACATCATAAGATACTATTACCCTATTTCTCCACCTTTTATAAACCTAAAAAATATTAACCTAATATGGGTTAACTATTAGCAACTCTCATTTACATCACTCCCTCTTTACCAACACCACTACCATCACTTTCTATATATTCCACAAATCCATCCATCTTGCTACAGTTAAGAGACCAAAATCCATTTACAAAATATATTCTTACTCGTCCATCAACTTAGCCTCATTATGATATTTTGCTTCTATATCATAGATACTTACAGCATCTTTGATTGGTTATTTATAATTGGGTTTCTTTATTAAAAGTTGGAACTCTCTTGATCTTGGTCATAATGAAGTTATCCAAACCTAATCAAATCAACTTTTATTTTTGGCACTATATAACAATTTTTTTATTGGCTTAATCATCCATAATTTTGGCAAGGTTATCATAACCATAACATCTTTGAACATGACTTCACATCTCATCTTTAGCTAAATTTCCACTTTTTTCTAACTTAATTATTCATGAGTAAGCATGGTTTATAATAGTATGATCAAATTTACGGTTACCTTCATCAAATCCATCTCATCCCTAGTGGGTGATTATATACTTTATGATAGTGTGAAATGAGCCAATTCCTTACTCATCCCCCTTGTCTCGGTCTAGTGATCAAATCTCGAGGCTTCATTTTATTGATCAATTAATGAATCATCCATACCTAATAAATGTTCTTCCAATTTTCACTACTTTATTTAGTTTTGATTAAGGATATTCAAGCCCTAACTCTAATAGCTAGATGTTGCTCATTGCTTCATAACATTGGATGAGGTTAAGTGAATGTTTAATTCTCTATCCTTTAACATGTATAACATGCATGAATTTCCAATAAGAAGCCATATTAATTTTATTATATAATACTTATTAAACTTTTTCCCTTTTAACTTCAAATTTTACGGGAACATTCACATGACCATTTTAAGGGTTTTATATAACTCTTGCATTTTCCAAAAAAGTTTTAGTTTAATAATATACACAAAAATTTTCATAGCCAGAACCAACAGGAAAACTTCAATTTCATACAGCCAAATTGTTCATCATAATAAATACAATAACATAATAAAAATTTTATAAAACCTAAAAAAACTACAATTTTGTTCATAACTTTTTATAAACTTTTTGGAATTGAACACATATAAGGTTTTGGAGTCCTACTCAAGCCTTATAATATCCTAAACACGCCTGATGGATGAACCCTGAGCTTAGGCCACCAAAATCTCCTCCTCTATTTCATTATCCTGTTCTCTCCTCCCTTCTTCTCCTCTTATCAATGGCTAAGGGGTTAGGGGAAGATATTTTTGGAAAATTGGTTTAGATATTTAATTATTTTAAATCACTATTTTAATACAACATCATAGTCCTAGCTCCTTAGCACCACAGTGTTGAGCAAAATCTTGTGGATTCCCTTGGGATCTTTCCAAAATGAGAACACAGTGCTATGACACACCCCAATGCATTTTCAAACTCAACTTCTCACTGGAGAGCTCAAAGCCAAGTTATGTCATGACGACATTGTGATGCTCCCATAAAAAATTCTATGGATAAAATTATACTTCCCCAAATCACTTACTGACTTTCCCATGGATTCATCAAGTGATTTAGGACTCTTAATTATCAATTAACTCAACTTAAAAGTACATTAATATAATTACCAAAATTTCTTGATGATGGATATTACAGACATAGGTATTGTACTTTCATTAACTTTATAGTTTCAAGTGTGGTCATGCCATACTTGGTATCTTGTTCTTCATCTCATATTTTTATTAAGATCATATGAATAATCAACTATCCTCTTTATAGTTTTAAGTGAGGTCAAGTGGGCTAAACTCTCTTTAACTTTAAATTTTTATGTGGCTTCAAGAGCCTTATCTTGTTCTTTGCTTCATAATTTCAACTGAGGATATATAAATATTTTACTTTCTCATGATTTGTAATTTGATTGAAGTCGTTTAATTCCTAACTTTAAATACTTACCTTATTCTTCATTTGAAATTTTGAGTAATGTCATGGAAATTTTAAAATATTATTTTGATGCTTTAGAATTTTGATTGACATTACAAGATGAATAAACTTTCTCTAGATATGTAATTTTGAGTGAGGTCATGTAAGCCCCATTTCTTGGAGTTTTTTATTGTTCTTTATTTTGTAGTTTTAATTGATGTTATATTAACATTAAATTAAACTTCCTTTATTATACAATTTAGATTGAGGTCATATGAGTATTAGAATAACTCCATCGATGTAGTTTTAAATGAGCTAATGAAACTCTAAGCTCTAAGATATATTTTGTTCTTTTTCATTATTTTTTCTAAGGTCGTATGAATTTTTAAATTTTCTTTACTTGTTTTTTAATGGTTTTGGCTAAGGTACTGCAAGCATTTGACTCATTAGCATTTCAATTTAAAGTGAGGTCGTGCTAGATCAATTGTCAAGAGTCTTACTTATTATTCATTTATAATTTTGATTGAGGTAGTTTTAACATTGAACAATTCTTTTGTTTCTCTTTAATTCTAATTTCAATTTTCTGAGCGTTAGACTTTTTTAAGCATTATATTTTTTAGTGAGGTCATCCCAACCTTAGCAACAAAAAAAAAATCTCCTTCTATTGCTTTATAATTTCAAAAATTTTATATAAGCTTTGGCTTCATTTATCTTAGTATTTTAAAAAAAGGCCACAAAAGCTCCAAATCTAAGAACCCACCCTTTCTTATCACTTTGGTTTCAAAAAGGTCACACTAGCTTTAATTTCCTTTAAGATTTATACTTTCAAGAGAGGTCTCACAAGACTCAACTCTAAGTGCATATCCAGATCTGACTTTGTATTTTTAGGTGATCAAGTATGCTTTAACTTTCTTCAATTTGGAAGTTTTAATAAAGGTTACACAAGCCTAAAATTCTTATGAGGTTATCCTTATATTGCTTTATAGCTTTGAATGAGGTTATATGAGCGTTCCATATTCTTCATTTTTTAGTTTAGAAGAATAACATGTTTCCCTTCCTTTGCTCAACCTATGACCATCCAACTCACTCTAATTATGTTTGAGTCTCAAAATTTAAACAATGCAAAAATATATGGTGTATTCTAATAATTAATTACACCTATTTTGGGTATATTTATTTACCTCTTCTTTGATCCTTAATGGTCTCTCAATTTAAACCTTACCTTCAAGCATCCATACCTTAAAGACCAACTCTGTCTATCACCCTAACTCTAACCTTTGGATTGTGCTAGCTAGGACTTTAATAAATTTAGAGGAGCGTTCAATCACATCCACTTAGTAGGTTACCCTAGATCCCTCAATGGTCTTGGAAGGTAAACATAATGAATCCTTTTTAAGTGTAAATTATCTAATGTTTATTACATTTGAATTTAAATAAAAATGTATTTTTTTTATTTTTCTATAATAAATACACATAAATTGTATAAAATATGAAGTATCATGTAGCGCCGTAGTGCGAGGTGAAACAACATCGTTGCGCCCATGCTAACTCCTTCAAAGCGCCACTTTAAGACAATGCATTATCGTCTTCTTTATTTGAGAGCACTGTAGTGATACAAAAGTTAGAACTGCTGCGTTGCTGGAGCCTTCACATTTCTGGCACCACTACGTTGGGAAGTTTAACTTGATAGCACTGGGTTTTAGAGAAAATGGATGTCGCATTGCTATGAAAATATGAAGTATCGTGTATTCTAATAATTAATTACACCTATTTTTCAATTCCACACTGTAGTGACATAAATTCAACACTAGTGCCAAAGTGCTTAGATTTTTGGAGCACTGCAGCATTAAAGTTACAACTACCTAGAGCCACTACTGAATCAACAAAGGGATGCATCTATTTAATTAGTAACCATTTTTCATCATCAAGCATCACAACGAAGAAATTTCTCAGCACCGAGGCACTAGTTGAACTCCAAACATCACAATGCTACTTTTTCAAATGCCACGGTGCTTGATCATATTTTATTTTTTCCTATAAATAGATGTTTAGTTATGTGAGTAGAGAGTTTAATCACTTGAGTAAAACTTAAGTATATTTTTAGTTTACTTCTCTAGTTCTCTATTAAAGTAAAGCCTACAGGAGGCAAGGGAAGTGTAAGATAGAATCTCTAGGAACGTTTAGCCTATATTTGTATAAGTGATTATAAGTGAAAGAAGAAAGAGTCTAGAGAAGATACTTTGATCCTTTTTAGTGCTAAAATTCCATCACTTCTCTTATACTTTAATTCTTCCATGAATATAATAAAATTGAGTTTGCTTGTTAATTCTTTTATGACTGACTAAATCTTGTTTTTTTTTTTTAGATTGATGATGTAAATAGCATATTTAATACTAATGTAGACCCTTACATTTTAAAAAATTTATGGATGTTTTCAATATTTCTCATTCTTCATTTAATGCATACAATAATCATGTGTATAATTAAAATCCAATGTGATGTATAACCTCAACAGAGGAATACAAGAACCATCAGCAGTATTAAAATAGAATATTGGCATGCCACAACATATAATATTTAATTATTCTAGGTTTTAAAAGAGATAATAAGATTATAGGAGATTATTAGATATTCTTTCCATCCCTACAAACTCGATAGAGATCTAAGGATGCATATGCTATAATATACATCTAAAATAAAGAGTCTCATTGAGAAATATATAATATTTACATACATTAACACAAAACATTTTATTTAAAAATCATATCTGTTGCAAATCTGTTTTAAGGGAATATAATTTTGATGATAGTAAACACTTCTGTTTCTCTACGACTGCCTTGCATACTAACATTTCAGGTCCAAAATATTAAACTTCAATTAGAACCAGCTTAAGATTGGATAGAGTAGGTCTAAGTCAGTTTGTAATCTTTTATCTTTTCTTTAGTCAATTATAAATGATATGGTTCCTGATGCTAAGTAACCTTGCACACACACACACTATAGGGAAATTTTTGACTATTTTAGAGTTTTTTATTTTTGATCACATCGTCCGGGATAATTCAAAAATCAGTCTGAATGATCAGTTAAAAATAGAAACCCTAATTAGGGCATCCTGGTTAAGGCATCTGTCACTAAGCGCATCGTAATGGATGATAGTTATATCGTTCAAGATGATTGGTTCAAATCAAAAAAATGAACTGCCATATCTATTTAGGTATTATTTATTTTTGGACATCATCTAAGAAATCATCCTGAACGATGCAATGCAATTATGCCTAAATTAACCTGGTAATTAAGGAAAGTAATGAAGGTTTGATTGCTTGATTATATCATTATGCATGATCTCGGGATCGGTCAGGACAATCAGTTAAAAAACCTTAGTGTTGGAGATATATTTTTATGGATTATGATTTTGATGATAGAAAACACTCTTATTTCCTTACGACTGCCTTATCTACTAACATTTCAGGTCCATAAGATCAGACTATAATTTGGAACCAGCTCAAGATTGGGTAGACTAGGTCTGAGTCAGTTTGTACCCTTTTTTTCTTTCTTGAGTCTATTGTATTTAGTGTGGCTCCTGATGCTATGTAATTTTGCATACACACACACCTTGGAAGATTTTTTCTGTTCCCTAGAGTTTACTATTTTTGGTAACATCATCTGGAATGATATTTATATCGGCCTGGACAATTGATTCAAAAACATAAACCCTCATTAGGGCATCATCTTCATTAAGGCAGCCGTTATTAAGCCGATCAGCCTAGACGATCATTATATCGGCCAGGACGATAAGCTCAAATCAAAAAGAATCAACCGCCATGATCAATTTATGTATTCTTTATTTTAGTATATCGGCAAGGACGATCTCAATATCGGCCTAAATGATGCAAAATAATTATGCCTAAATTAATCTGGTAATTATGGAAAGCAATTAAGGCTGATTTATACGATCACATTGGCTGGGCCGATCGCAGGATCGGCCAGAATGATGGCCTGGAAGATTAACATCGATCAGACTCTATTTCGGGAGATGTTTAGGATGATTGTACTCAGATTTAAACTAATAGGCCATGATGATATTATATTGGCCTGGACGATATAACCAATTTTCTTCTGATCGTCCCAAATCGTCCCGGTTGATTGAGCATATTTTATACTAATCGGCTAGGACGATATTCCTATCATTCTGGATGATAAATTAGCAAGTTGCATTAATGAGCTCATTTTGAGATCTTCTATTTAAGCTTTTAACTAGGCACTTTTGTAAGTGTCTTTGGCAGCCATTGTAGCTTCGTTCTTTTGGGGGAAACTTGAAGAGAGGTCTTGAAAGGGAGTTTGGAATGGGTGAAGCTTGAGAGAGGGAGAAGATCCTGTGAGGGGGGACTCAATGGAGTGTGGAGGGGGATTCCACATGGTTGCTCCAGCATGCTTGCACCTTAATACTGTTGGATTCAAGGCTCGTCTTGAGGGAAGTTCACAGAAGAATATCTCTTTGGTATCAAAGGACCACCCGACAACTCCACCGCACCGGGGAAGGTGGAAGTGATTTTATAAGGGCTTCTCTGCCTAGCTGTGGGGGATAAAGGAGAGACACTTAGTTTAGTTCAATACTCGGAGGGTGCCTCTGAGGAGTGGACGTAGGTCAAGGTTTTACGGAACCACTATAAATCTGGTGTGATCTTTCTTTGTTTTGATTTTTGTTGCATTTATTTTTTTGCACTTTGATTTTTGTGGTGATTTTGGTTTTAAGTTTTGTTCTTTGATTATAAGAAAGAATTTTTTAAATACCAATTCACCCCTCCCCCCTTTTGGTTAGCCTTAGGCCAGTTCTTAAGGGCTTAACATCCCTGACGAACTTTCAAGTGGTATCAAAGCGGGATTCATAAAAATAAGTTTTTTAAAACTTTTGAATTTTGAATGGCTAATTATAATAACCGTAATGTTGCGGAAGGTTATTCAATCACTAGACCACCTTTATTTGAAAATATTACTTTTGATTTTTGAAAAACTTGCATGTCTTTTTTCTTGCAGTCTATTGAATATCGAATGTGGCATATAATTTAAACTGGTTATTCTTTACCATCACGTGTTATAGATGAAATTAAAGTTGATATTCCTTTTAATCAATGGAATATGCAAGAACAAATAGAAGCCCAATTGAATGCAAAATCTTTGAACTATTTTTTCTATGCTTTAAATTCTGAAGACTTTATGTTAGTTTTCACGTGCACTACTGGTAAAGAAATTTTGGATAAATTACACACCATATACGAAGGCACTAATGAAATCAAGAAATCCAAGTTGAATTTTTTAATGCATGATTATGAACATTTTTGCATGAAACCTTATGAAACAATCTTAGACATGTATACTAGATTTATTCAAATTGTTACATCAGTACATGCTTTAGGTAAAGAGTTTTCAAACCTTGAAAAAGTTAATAAAATTCTACGTTATCTACTTGATAAGTTTGATGCTAAATTTCTTGCTATTTATGAATCAAAGAATTTGAATGAATATTCTATTAATAATTTGATTGGCTCACTCAATGCCTATGAGCAAAGTTTGGGTCAAAGAATTTTGGATGCATGTGAGATGATAGTGCTAAATGCTAAAGACTCGGAGAGAAGTGGCTTAGTTGGTGACAAAAGCGATAACTTGTCAAGCAAATTAAAAAGCTCACCAAAGCATAAGCCTCAACAAAAGTGGAATAAAAGTAAAAATGGTAAGAATGTTAAGATTACTTCTGACATTGTTTTCTTTGGATGTAGGAAGCCTGGACATATGAAAAATCAGTGCCCTAATTTGAGAACTCATCCTACAAAAGAAAAAGGTAAAGCTAAAGCAATGAAAAGCAAAAAATCTCCTGGCAGACCTGGTTTCTGAAGCATAGAACCAAGAGAAGGAAGGTGTTTAAAAGCCTTACTTATTTGTTTTGTGTTGTGTTTTAGATTTTTTTTTGTAGTGTTATCTTTGTTTATCTTTTTTCATTTTTTTCGTCTTGAGTGTCGTATTGTTTTTTTTGTTTTTGTAAAGTTTTCACTAATCAACACACACATATCACTTTTTTTAAGATCTTTTTTTAAAATAAAAAGTCTCTCTTATTTTTCTTGAATTCTTAGATAAGTTATGGTTAACTTCTCTAAAAATAGTCAAAAAAAGAAAACTCATGATTTTGACTCTCAATCTCTGTTTCCTAAAGAGGTTATTCTACTTTTTATTTAAAATCTTCATCGTATTTTTAATTGGATTTTGAAACTGAACTTCTTCATCTCCCTACATTTTATCTATCGCATAGGAATCTTTTGTAAGTTGTTGAATCTATCTCATAATTTTCTTAATCAAGTAGTCCATTTTGTCAATAGAATGGGTTTACTTTTGCTTTTAAAATTTCAGAAAGGTAGCATATTCTAAAATTAAAAAAAATTTGACCAATGACGCCAAATAAAAAAAGGCCATTGATGCCAAATTAAGAAAGATACACAAAGTGTATCAAAAAGTAAAAGATGCGTAAAGTGCACCAAAAAACTGACAAGAGGCATAAAATGAGCCCACAAAGAGTATGCTTACTTTTTTTGTGTTTACTTAAAGCTTAAGAAAACCTTTGATATTTTTTATACTTGATCTTGAAAATCATGTTTTTTTTATTCATCAATTTTTGCATTAATCTTCTATTAGATATATTTTATGAAAGGAGCTTTGAAAAATTAGTGTTTCTTTTTCTAATTTATTCATTGATTTAGATATTTGATTAAAAAAGTTTTTGAGCCTTTAAAAGAACCCGAGTTTGAATTGACAATTTCTGAATTTCTTACCTTTACTAAATTATGCGTTGTGAATCCATTCCTTATTAAAATTTTTATTAAAATTAAGAGTTAACTTTCTCATTTTTTTTAAAGATTTTCTTTCATGTCCCTTCTCTTTTTGATAATGTCAAAGGGGGAGAATGTATTGTTGTATTTGCATCTTTTTTTTCCTCTTTCAAAAATTAAAAACAAAAAACATTTTTAATTTCCCCTGTTTTTTAAAGTTTTATTCTAGTGTGGGGGAGATTAGGAGAATATGATTTCCTTTTTGCAAATTCAACATGTAATGTTTGTCATCATCAAAAAGGAGGAGATTATTGCAGATTTATTTTCATAGATTATGATTTTGATGATAGCAAACACTCTTATTTCTCTACGACTGCCTTATCTACTCATATTTCAGGTCCACAAGATTAGACTGCAATTTGGAACCAGCTCAAGATTGGATAAACTGCATCTGAGTCAGTTTGTACCCTTTTTTCCCTTCTTGAGTACATTGTATTTAAAGTGGCTCCTGATGCTATGTAACTTTGCACACACACACCTTGAAAGATTTTTTGTCTGTTCCTTATAGTTTATTTTTTTTGGTAACATCGTCCGGGATGATATTTATATCATCCTGGATAATCGGTTCAAAAACAAAAACCCTAATTAGGGCATCATCCTCATTAAGGCAGCCATCATTAAGCCGATCAGCCTGGACGATCATTTTATCGGCCAGGACGATAGGCTCAAATCAGAAAGAATCAGCCTCCATAATCAATTTAGGTATTCTTTATTTTAGTATATCGGCCATGACGATCTCAATATCGATCTGGATGATACAACACAATTAAGCCTAAATTAATCTGGTAATTATGGAAAGCAATTAAGGCTAATTGATATGATTACATTGGCCGGGCCATCCCATGATCGGCCAGGACGATGGCTTGGACGATTAACATCGGACAGACTCTATTATGGGATATGTTTAGGATGATTGTACTCGGATTTAAACTAATCGGTCAGGACAATATTGTATCGGCCTGGATGATATAACCAATTTTCTTCTGATCATTCCAAATCGTCTCGGTTGATTGAGCTTATTTTGTACTGGTAGGCGAGGACGATGTTCTTATCATCCTGGACGATAAGTCGGCAAGTTGCATTAATGAGCTCATTTTGAGATCTTTTATTAAGCTTTTAATAAGGCACTTTTGTAAGTTTCTTTGGCAGCCATTATAGCTTCGTTCTTTTGGGGAAAACTTGAAGAGAGAGCTTTAAAGAGAGTGAGGAACGGGTAAAGCTTGAGAGAGGGAGAAGATCCTGTGAGGGGGGACTCAAGGGAGTGTGGAGGGAGATTCCACACAGTTGCTCTGGCAGGCTTACACCTTAATACCGTCATATTCAAGGCTTGTCTTGAGGGAAGTTCACAGAAGAAGAAGATCTCTTTGGTGTCAAAGGATCCAGCGACTCCGCCGCATCGAGGAAGGTGAAAGTGATTTTATAAGGGCTTCCCCACCTAGCTTTTGGGTCTAAAGGAGAGACACTTAGTTTAGTACAATACTCGGAGGGTGCCTCCAAGGAGTGGACGTAGGTCAAGGTTTGACCAAACCACTATAAATCTGGTGTAATCTTTCTTTGTTTTGATTTTCGAATTTATTTTTCCGCACTTTGATTTATGTGGTGATTTTGGTTTTAAGTTTTGTTCTTTGATTATAAGAAAGATTTTTTAAAATACCAATTCACCTACCCTCTTGGTTAGCCTTGGGCCAGTTCTTAAGGACTTAACATCCATGACAAACTTTCACTTAGTTGTTCCTAGATGATCAAACATCAGCCAGCTTTTATTTAAGGTGATGCTCTGAATGATATGCACGGATTTAAACTAATTATCCGGGATGATCATGAGATCAGCCTAGATGATCATGTTATTTTTCTATCGTCCAGACATCCATTCAATGTGAAGGTCTGGATGATATTTAATGATTTATAATAATCATACAGGATGATATCCTATCGGCTTAGATGATATGAATAAAAGCCTTCTGATCGTCCCAAATTATCCTAGCTATTGAGCTAATTTTGTACTGATCGTACATGATAATATTTATATCGTCCTAAATAATATAGTCGATTTGTTACAATTAAGAGCTATTCTGAAGCTCTTCTATTTAAAACCTTTTATTCCTCTCAAGAGAGTATCTTTTGCTATTATCCTGGCCTTAGAGAGCTAAGAGGAGAGGGAGAGCAAGGGAGAGAGAGAGAGAGAGGATCTTGTGAGGGAGAGTTTGTGAGGCGTTTCACAAAGATTGCTCCAAGTAAGGATCCGTCGTCATCTTCTTTTGTCATCATCCCTAGTTCCTTGAGGGTTCTAGAGAGGTTTACTTCAACATTTGATTAGGTTATCTTCCTGCTTCAGGAGAAAGCAAAAGGAGTTGGGTTCTCGGCCTGCTTTTGATGGAAGAAAAAGGAGTTGGGTTCTTTGGCTCACCTAGGTTAGTGGAAAAGAAGTTTGTACAGGCTTCTCTGCCTTGCTGTGGGGGCAAAAGGAGAGACACTGAGTTTAGTGCAATACTCGGAGGGGGCCTCCAAGGAGTGGACATAAGTCAAGTTGACCGAACCATTATAAATTTATGTGTTTCATATTTAATTTTCGCACTTTATTTTCTGTGGTGAACTTTGCTTTAAATTTATGTTTTAATTAAAAGTCTTTTTAAAATATTAATTCACCCCCCTCTTGGTTAGCCTTGGGACTAGTTCATTAGGGCTTAACATATATGTCGAACTTTCAAGTGGTATCAGAGCAGGATTCATAAAATTGAGTTTTTGAAAACTTTTAAATTTTGATTCATGGTTCTCTCCTAGTGTGGGCAGAGAACCCTTCGGCTGTTTACACTCTCCAAGTGTAGGCAGAGAACCCTTCGGCTATTTACACTCTCCAAGTGTAGGCAGCGAACCCTTCGGCTGTTCACACTCTCCAAGTGTCGGCAGAGAACCGCTGAAATGTTAGTACACACAAGAGCAAATACAATTCTTCTAAAAATTGTTAGGAGAGAACTACACATTTAACAATAATGTTTGGAATCATCAAAACTACATAAGTTACAAAAATGTAAAGCATGCAAATAGCAACTATCTTAACAAATGTGAAATATTTGAACTATTTTTTTGTGCTTTGAAATTTAAAATTATATGAGTGTTTCAACTTATGCAACTGGTAAAGAAATTTGAGATAGATTGTGTATTACTTATGAAGAACCAATGAAGTTAAACAATCTAGATTGAATATTTTGTTGCATGACTACGAACATTTTTGTATGAAACCTATTGAATCAATTTATGACATGTATACTAGGTTTACTCAAATTATCGCCTCATTGCATGCTTTAGAAAGAGAGTTAACTAATTATGAAAGAGTAAATAAAATTTTGAAATGTTTGCTTTCTTCTTTTGATGCTAAGATTATAGCAATGACTGAATCTAAAGATTTGAATACTTATTATGTTGTTAACTTGGATCACTCATTTCTTACGAGTAATTAAGAGGTGAATCAAAGAAACCTTAATGTAGGTGAGAAAAAGAAAGAGAAAATTATGACGCTGAAGGCCAACAACACGGACACTGATTCTTTTAGGTCTGAAAGCGATGATGTTTCCTTCATCACTAGGCAATTCAAAAGCTTTCTAAGGAAGAATAACAAGTATCATTAGAAGTGAAAAAAGGTAATGATAGCAAAAATTATAGAAGTTATTCTGATGTTATTCATTTTGAATGCAGGAAGCCTGAACATGTTAAAGCTGATTGCCCTACACTTAAGGAGTACCCAAGCAAGGAGAAGGGTGAGGAGAAACCTAAATATAGGATAGATAAGAAGCAGTACCAAAAAGCTTTCTTGGTGGATTCTACATCTGACTCATCTGAGATTGAAGCTGAAGAGGAGATAATAAATCTGTGCTTAATTGGTGATCATCTTGGTCAATCTAATCAAGAAGATGTATGTGAACCAACCTATGATAAATTACTTGAAATTTGTGAGAAAATTTATGCATCATATAAGAAACTTAAGAAATCACATGCTAGTTTAAAATTAGAGGTTTTGAATTTGCAAAAAGAGCATGAAGTTTTAAGTAAAGAACACGCTCAACTTGATAGCAATCATATGTCTTTACTTGATGAGTTTGATAAATTAAATAAAAAACATTCTAATTTAATAATTTATCATGATTCACTAAAAGCAAATTTTAAAGCTTTTGAAAATAACAAACCAACATTATATGCATCACATAATTTTAAAAGGAAGCATCACCACCCCCAAGTAGATTAGTAAATCCTTTTCCTGATATTAGATGCTTTCATGTGGCGTGCTAGGATACATTTCACACACTTGCACTATTTACTATAGTACACATTGGATATGGAGACCCAAATTACATGATTCACAGTATAATATACATGCATTGCATTCTCCATTTCATAAGAAGGGATCCAAACCTATTTGGGTTCCTAAATCTGACAGTTAATGATTTTTTTAGGTGTGCTCTCACCAAAGACCTTGTGAGAGCATATGATATTTGGACAGCAAAGGCTCACTGCTCTTAATTGCACTATCTTACTACATAAAAAATATTGATTTGCATATTTACTATTCCATAGTTTGTTGTTATTTCCTATTCTTTTCATTTTTAATTTTTAGTAATGATTATTATTTTCTTTTACTCTATAATGTTTCATCTCTGATGTTTTTACTTTGGTTTTCCTTTTTGTCATAGCTGAAATAATATTTTGCCTTATTTTTATTTTTGGAAATTTGTAGTCAATTATTTAACATTTCTAAATTAGTTAAAGGGTGAAACACCATTGATTGTTTCCCTTCCTCTAACCTCTTTTAGTGGTGTAATTTTCTTTTCTAAATAAAAGTCTATAAACTAGGAACTAGACTTTGCGATTGAGATCTTTTCTATCTTGCTACAGTAATCTATCTTATATTTATAATGTTCTAAGTCTTTATATTACTTCAAGATTTCTCATCATCTTGTCATTACATTTATCATATGATTTTGATTCAATTTTATGGTTTGTTCTTCCATATATTAGAGAGCGAGTTTTTTTCTCTAATATCTAGAAGATATACTCATAACTGAGAGTATGTAAGAGTTTTGAAAAGGGATCTAGCATGAAAAAAAAGTAGCTAATAATGCCAAATCAAAAGAAGCGCAATGACACCAAATTGAGAAATATATACAAAGTGTATCAAAAAATTAAAAGATGTGCAAAGTGCATCATTCAATTGATAAGAGGCATAAAATGAGCCCATAAAAAAGTAAGTTATCTTCTCTTTCAAACTTTTAAAAGTTAGAAGAATTCATGGGTCACTTGATATTTTTAAAGGCTAGATTTCGAATTTTGTGATTATGACAAATTACTTTCATACATTATTCTATAAGATATTTTTTTGAAACCAAGTCTTGAATGGATCTATTTTTCTTATCCAATTAGTTTTTTTGAGCTAGGTCTTTTAATTTCAAAAGATGATTTTGTCCTAAGAGAAGTCTGAGCTAGAGTTAATAGGATCGAATATTCTACCATTTTTAGATTTTGACGATGTTAACTCATTGGACTTACAAGTCTCTAAAATCAATCAAATGGAGATTGTGTCATAATCATGCTTGGATTAAAAAAAAATTGCTCTCATTCTTCGTTTTCTTCTTTATTCTTTATTGATTTTTTTCTCCTCCTTTTTTGTGATGTCAAAAAAGGGAGTAGTGTTTGAAGTTGTTTTCATTTTATTTTTGATTGTTTAATTGTTTGTCATCATAAAAAAGGTGAAGATTGCTGCGAATCTATTTTCAAAGAATATAATTTTGATGATAGCAAATGCTTCTATTTCTCTACGATTGCATTGCCTACTAATATTTCAGGTCGACAAGATCAAACTGCAATTTGAACCAGCTCAAGATTAGATAGACTAGGTCTAAGTCAGTTTGTAATCTTTTAACTTTTTTGAGTTAATTGTAAATGATGTGGTTCCTGATACTAAGTAACCTTGCACACACACACTTGGGTAAAATTTTTGACTATTTTAGAGTTTTATGTTTTTGATCACATCATCCAGAATGATCCAAAAATTGGCCTGAATGATTAGTTAAAAATAGAAACCCTAATTAGGGCATCCTGGTTAAGGCAGCCATCATTAAGCGTATCAACTTGGATGATAGTCGTATCGGCCAGGATGATAGGCTCAAATAAAAAAGAATCAGCCTCCAGATCTTTTTAGATATTGTTTATTTTTTGACATCGTCCTAGATGATGCAATATAATTATACTTCAATTTATATTATAATTAAGGAAATTAATTAAGATTTGATTGCTCGATCATATCATCCTAGACGATCTTAAGATAAGCCAGTACAATCAGTTAAAAAACCTTAGTTATTCCTGGATGATCAAATATCGACCAACTCTTATTCAGGGTGATGCTCGAGATGATATGTACGAATTTGAACTAATCGTCCGGGACGATCATGAGATCAGCCTAGAAGATCAAGCTATTTTTCCATCATCCATACATCCATTCAGTGAGATGGTCTGGATAATATTCAATAATTTGTACTAATTGTACAGGACGATATCCTATCGGCCTGGAAGATATGAACAATAACCATCTTATCATCCCAAATTGTCTTGGCTGGTTGAGCTAATTTTGTACTGTTCATACAGGATGATAAAGTCAGTTTATTTCAATTAAGAACTATTCTGAAGCTCTTCTATTTAAGACCTATTGTTCCTCCCAAGAGAGTATCTTTTGCTGCTATCCTGACTTGAGAGAGCCAAGAGGAGAGGGAGAGAAAGGGAGAGAGAGAGAGAGGATCTTGTGAGGGGATTTTGTGAGGGGTTTCACAAAGGTTGCTCCAAGCAAGGATCCATCGTTGTCTTCTCCGATCGTAATCCCTAGTCCCTTAGGGGTTCTAGAGAGGTCTACTTTAGCATATGATCAAGGTTCTCTGCCTACTTCAGGAGGAAACAAAAGGAGTTGGATTCTCTGCCTGCTTTTGGAGGAAGTGAAAGGAGTTAGGTTCTTTACCTCACCTGGGTTAGTGGAAAGGAGGTTTGTACATGCTTCTCTGCCTTGTTGTGGGGCAAAAGGAGAGACACTGAGTTTAGTGCAATACACGAAGGGTGCCTCCAGGGAGTAGACGTAGGCCGAGTTGACCGAACCACTATAAATTTTTGTGCTCTTTATTACAGCTTCCGTAATTTGAAAGTTCATTAGGGATGTTAGGCCCTAGAGAACTGGCCCAAAGCTAACCAAGAGGGGGGTGAATTGGTATTTTAAAATTTCCTCAAACACAAAGAACAAAAATCAAAGTCACCATAAAAACAAGTGCAAAAGAAGAAAAAAAGAAGACAAGGATTTATAGTGGTTCGGTCAACACGACCTACGTTCACTCCCCGGAGGCATCCTCCAAGTATTGCACTACAAAGTGACTCTCCTTTAGCCCTCATAGCTAAGCGGAGAAGCCCTTATAAAGAACCTCCTTTTTGCCTCTCCCAGCTAGGCAGAGAACCTCTCTCCTTTTGCTTCCTCCTGAAGCAGGCAGAGAACCTCGATCGCTTGCTGAAACTTACCTCTCCCAACCCTTCCAAGGACAAGAAACTCTAGTGGAAGAAGTGTTGTGGATCTATGGTTTATGATTTTGATGATAGCAAACATTCCTTATTTCTCTACGATTGCCTTATGTGCTAACGTTTCAGGTCCACACGATTAAGACTGTAATTTGGAACTAGCTCAAGATTGGGTAGACTAGGTCTGTGTCATTTTATAATCTTTTTCCTTTCTTGAGTCTGTTGTATTTGGTATAACATTTGATGATTTGTAACTTGGAAGATTTTCTATTGTGCCCTAAAAGATTTCTATTTTTGGTAACATCGTTCGGGATGATATTTATATCGTCCTGGACGATCTGACAAAAGTAAAAACCCTAATTAGAGCATCCTCATTAAAGCAGTCGTCTTTATGCAAAAACACATCGTCCTGGACGATTTTGTATAGGCCAGGACGATTGCCTCAATTCAGTAAGAATCTACCGCCATATCTACTTAGGAAATACTTATTTTTGGATATCGTCCCGGTATATCATCCTGGACTATAAAATATCATCCCGGAATATCCAGAGCAATATTTCCAAAATTTCTCAGGCAATTTACGAAAGCAATTAATGGGGATTTCGTCCAGGTCGATCGCAAGATCGTCTGGGATGATTAGACATCGTCCAGCTTCATTTCAGGGCGATATTCAAAATGATTTTCCTCATATTTGAACTAATCGGCCAGAATGATATGCCTATCGTCCTGGACGATAATGTCGGCAACTTGCATTAATGAGCTCATTTTTAGCTCTTCTATTTAAGCTATGACAAGGCACTTTGTAAGTGTCTTTGGCAGCCATTGTAGCTTCGTTCTTGTGGGGGAAACTTAAAGAGAGAGCTTGAAAGGGAGAGAGGAAAGGGTGGAGTTTGAGAGGGAGAAGATCCAGTCAGGGGGGAACTCAAGGGAGTGTGGAGGGGATTCCACACGGTTGCTCTAGCGAATTCGCACCTTAGTACCATCAGATTCAAGGCTTGTCTCGAGGTAAGTTCACCAAAGAAGAAGATCTCCTTGGTGTCAAAGGACCCGGCAACTCCGCCGCATCGGGGATGGTGGAAGTTATTTTGTAAGGGCTTCTCCGCCTAGCTGTGGGGGCTAAAGGAGAGACACTTGTTTTAGTGCAATACTTGGAGGGCGCCTCCAAGGAACCACTATAAATCCCTTCA
>NW_021320166.1:233304-268953 GCF_001605985.2 Dendrobium catenatum
TCCCATATCTTGTGTGTGGGCTACTTTGACAGATAAAACCTATATAAAATATGCATAACATGTTTGTCAAATATTTGTGTAATATAAAGTATGCATTACATATTTGTCGCACTTGGGCTGAATTAACATGTGGCCATTAGTGGTCGGTGCTGTTGCAGTCTGCGTGGAAGGTCTAGCTACAGTTTGAGTGGAAGGTTCAGCTGCAAAAGGTCAAGCTGCAGAGGGCTGAGGGGGTGGTGGGTAATGTCTGGTGACGGAAAGAGGGGTATAGGGAGTAAAATTGAACTCCCTGAAGGTGGTGTAGGCAAAGGGGGGCTAGGCTAGGTATGGGTGGCAAGCTGTGAAGAAAAGGTCCCCTCAGTACCTCCACCCCTATTGAATAATTCACTAATTTTCTTTTAGGGTTTGAATATGTTTGTGATCAACCGCCTGGGAGCTCGTCACCACCATAAGCCATCTGCAAAAAAAGAAAGAAAAAAGTAAGGGGGGCTAGGCTAGGTATGGGTGGCAAGCTGTGAAGAAAAGGTCCCCTCAGTACCTCCACCCCTATTGAATAATTCACTAATTTTCTTTTAGGGTTTGAATATGTTTGTGATCAACCGCCTGGGAGCTCGTCACCACCATAAGCCATCTGCAAAAAAAGAAAGAAAAAAGTAGTATAGTTTTAAAAATGCTAGAAATAAGTAGTAACTACTGCTATGTTATAAAAATAATGTGTTAACTACTACTATGTTGAAAGAAAAAAAAAGCAACTATTGTGATCTAAGGAGAGTAACATGTTGTAAAAAAAATACATTCATAAATAAAGGAATATATGCAAAAAATATTCATTTACCTCTTAACAATTAATCACTAGATGATTCACTTCTATCTGATGAGACTGCATCCTCACTACTAACATCATATTCAATATTTTCTTCAATGTCTAAGTTTATTTTCTCTAAGTACAACTCATTCTCATTAGCTACAATTTGATCATCTCCATCATTAGCAAGCCTTTAAATTTTGACATACACTCTTCTTGACGTGATGTTGGTATTGATGTGTTATTCTCAATGACCCCCCTAGGTTTAGTCTTAATAATAACAAGCCAATCTCGTTTACCCCGCAGTATACCCAGGTATTTAGTAAAGAATACTTGGGTAACCTAGCTAGTAATGAAAAATGGGTCGTACTTTCTATATATTTTACATCACTTTACTTCTATAATAATATAAAGTGTATGTACCTTATTCCTCTATTTTATATTAGATCAAATCAAATACAATTAAAAAGATATAAGTTATTCACTTCATTAGGATATTCCAATTATAGTACTTCATGTAAAACCCCATAATACTCACAATCATCACCCGTATGATTATTCTCTTTTACATAAATGTTGGCGGAATTTTGGAAATAGGTTTTTCAAAGCTTTGTTTTCTTTGGTAATTTTTGAGTTAAAATTAAATTTAAATTCTAAAATTGAATCATCTCGTTAAAAAAGTATATCACCTCGAAAGATGGAAATAAAATTTCATAACGGTGTTCAGATCTAGAATTATGAATCTCATCTTGAATATTATGACCGGATGCTAAAGAGAACCTCGTATGGCCCCGAGGAGCCAAGATGAGGTTCAACTAAATATCTAGTTACAATAATCAAGAAGTGTGATCGTTAAGTTCATATCCAAAGCTTTATCGAGGAAAGATATATCTCCCAAAAGGGAGAAAATACCATTCAATGATAATTTTTTGAATATGATAATAACGATCATCTTTACTCTTTCCCAAAGGAATCCAACATAAATTTTTGAAAAAAAAGCAACTTATAAATTCAGGTGGATGTGTGGTTCTAAATCTTCTACGAGCACAAGCCCTCATAGTTAATTACATCGTAGGGAGACAGAATCCCCTATGAAAACTCTCGATTAAAATTGTGATAAAATTTCGTTAGATTTTCTAGGAGTGATATCAAAAAGAGGTGAATTTTGGAAACTAAAAAGGGAATGGATCAAAATTGAGCAGTTATTATCAGAATCAAGAGAAAAAAAAGTAGGGGACACTTTGAGATTCTGAAACCATCCAAAAGTGTCCCAACTTAATCTAAGTGTTGGGCTTTATATTTTAGATTGAAAGAAGATTTAATTTGAGTTGATTATTTTATTAGAAATTTGGGATTATATTCCTAAAGTTTGGGGTCTTATGATCGAAGATCTGCCCCGGATCCTAGATCAAAATTTAGATACAGGACCACAATTATCCGAACCTAACTAATGCAGTGCAAGATCTGAACTTATCCCGGCCTGGATTGGAGAGCCAGCTAACCACCTAATCAATTTAAAATACATGGTCCGATCATTTATGATAGAGTGTTAGGTATATTTTATTTAAGGTTTTGGAGAGCTGGGGCCGACATCTAGAGATTTTCCTAATTGGTCCATTTTGACTTATACTGGGTGCAAAATGCTAAGGATTAATGCAATTAAAATTTTGATATTTTTAATTTATTTCTAATGCAATGCATGCTAGTCAACAACTTCAAATCATGAATGCTTAAAAGTTAAAAATAGGCTTAGAAAATAATTTTTTAGAAGACTGAACTTCCCCAAGTTCAGGACCTCGTCCTCATAGTTCAGACTATGCGGACTCTACCTACAGGCATGGAAGGGTCTAAAGTAAGGAAAGGAGGAGTGCAGAAATATGCATGCGACCCGAGGTCGATCCCCGGCTAATTCCCTAGATTCATTATATTTCTATATTATTTAGACTCACTAAATTTTAAACTATTTAATTATGAGTATAAAGTTTTCACACCCTCACGAGTCTCACGTATCCAGGCGAAAACAAAAGCGGCACACAAACACTAAAAAAAACTAAGAAAAGTAAGTAGTTCTATACGCAATTCTTTCACCACATCAAATATAAATAAATTAATTAATAAATATCCATAGGCAAAGTTGCCTTGCTTATTACAACCAGGATCTTGCAGAAAGTAAAGTGGTCGGGCACCACTGACAATAACTCGGATTCTAAACCTAGTAGAGACGCAAGTGGTTTTGAATGGGATACTCTTTGTCTTCAAATCTTCAATCTTGTTCTCCTCCAAGCTCCTTTCCTTCAGGCTTCTTAGATTCTTCATAGTAGACTACCCAAATGGATAAGAGGGCACTTCCTTTGAGGGGAAGGCCACTCTTTTCTCTTTGGGTAGAAAAGAAGTGATTCAAATTTGGATCTCCAAATAGAATAGGGCTACTCCCCTAAGGGGTATCCTTTTCTCTTTAGAGTCCAGGCTTTGGACCTTTGTATCCAAACTCAAAACTCTACCTTCATAACACTTTACATTTGCATAAATTATATTTATATGAAAATGAAAAAAACTATAGACTCTCCTATAGGGTTATCCTAAGCAGTTAATAAATCAAAAGAATTTATTCTCAAGAAGTTATATATGTGCAAAAAAATAAATAAACATATTGGCCACGCTCTTTTTACTATTTAGGGGCTTAGCAGCTGAAGCACCTGTGCAAGCATTTTTATAATTGATTTTATTTAGCCCCCCTATTTAATGCCCTACATGAGCGTGGCCACTATGGATCTCCGAAAGGATTCTGCTCTTGTGGTTCGAATGCAAAGGGTACGATCACATTATCCCGTATGACAAAACGGTCGTAGGCCTTTATAATCGACACAAGCAGGCCGATGGAAGAGTAGATGAAGTTATATATACAATTAGCCATGGAGGATGATAGCTTTCACCGATGGATAATAATATATATAACTCTAAATTCACGAGATTTCCCCTATTCGATACATCAGCTCGAATAGAATTTATTTGATTGTAGGGATCGATTTCCTACGGTCGCAAACCCCCGTAGTTAATTACATCCTAAGCCTTGACTTAGAAAAACTCTCGATTAAGGACGATGTATTATTTACTTCATGATTTGGTGCACAAAAAGAGCTCCTAAGTTCTATTCCAAAAAGTCTCTTCTATTTATCTTTAATGATGATTAGACCTTTTTGAATGGATAAAGATATAATTAAAATTTTGAGTTTAAAAGATCAAAGATCGAATTGCTACCAGAAGAGAAATGACAGACTCAAAACACAGATAAAAGGAGACACACTGAGGGGTGTACAACCTGGACTTATGCTTGCCTGGAGTGAGATACCAGCTAACATCCTAAGTACAATCATACGCTCTATATGTATAAAAGATAGGAAGGCTCTACCCTAGGAAATCAAGGATTTGTAGTTTAAAAGATTTCAATCAGTGACTCTATAATATGCAAAAGGGTATACCTAACGCCATGAATGATGCATGAAATGGATACAAAATATCCCTAGGTCTACTGATGTAATGTATACATGTGAGTGCGATGCAATGTGAAGCAAGGTGTGTAAAGACAAATGCATGCATGACATTTATAGTACAGAAAAAGTAAGTAACCACCCTAAGGGTACCCTCCAGGCAAGGTACCCACACAGAAAACTATCCTAGCAATGCCCACTTCGTGTGGGAAAACAGCGATGCCCAATGGCACCATGGGTGGCCTACTCTATAGGCCTAAATAACCCTAGTGGTCTCTAAGGCTCACAGAAGGTGGGGGGTATCATACCCAAAACCAGAAGGCCAAAATCCTAGCGATGCCCACTTCGTGTGGGAAAATAACGATGCCCAATGACACAAATTGGTGGCCTACTCTATAGGCCTAAATGACCCTAATGATCTCTAGGGCTCACAGAAGGGGGCAAGCTTTGACCTGTAGGGCCAAAGCTTCGGTACTGAACTAACCTAAGGCCAGCTACCTAAACATATTAGAATACCTATTAATAAGTCGTGTGTGATGTGTAGAAATTCCGATATGTAATTAGGAGTTTATGTTGCAGAAATTATACCTGACTGCGTGTGGCGCTGCCACTTAAAAGCTTATAAGCAAACGGTCCCATTTAGTTCCCAATCATTAAGCTCCAATGTATCTCGCAAGAAAAGATAACAGAGAAATATATATATGAGCGTAGATGTCATTCAGAAAAGAAATGCAGGTAAATAATAAAAAAAAATATAATTGATAGGAAATTTAAGAATT
Source organism: Dendrobium catenatum (assembly GCF_001605985.2). Classification (NCBI taxonomy): domain Eukaryota; kingdom Viridiplantae; phylum Streptophyta; class Magnoliopsida; order Asparagales; family Orchidaceae; genus Dendrobium; species Dendrobium catenatum. Next base: position 238,377 of record NW_021320166.1, read on the forward strand.
GCATTTATAGAACATATGCATGTAGTAAAAACTGAGTAACAAAAGAAAGCATCGGCTTAACCTAGAGCTAGAAGTCGTATCCTAACCAAACAAGTCTAAGATATGTATAGGCTGTATAATTTTGGGTAGGTCCTATATAAGATAGTTTAATTATAGTTGCTTTCATTTAATTTGTTGAAGGGCAGAAAGAGGATTTTGATTTAAGTCTAAATATTAGTACTTTAGGATTGATTTTAGAGATTTTATTTTAGGATTTGATTGAATTATTCAATGGTTATAAATTAGAAAGAAAGATGAATTAGATGGTTTATTATCAATTAAGGGGTTAGATTAATTAAGTTTGCTATCAACTGGTTCGTGGCGTTGTGTCACCAGGCTGGAGGAACCCGGCCTCCTTAGGACACTTAGCCCCGCAGCCCGGAGTAGTTCATCATAAAAACCAAGTTGATATAGTTGTATTAAGAGGTTTGTTGATTTGTTTTAAAAGATTAGCTTAGGGTTTGATTAAGACTTAGGTAAGTTAGAAGATTCAGATTTTAGAAGACTCTTAGCTTAGTGAGTTTTAATTTAGGTTCGCTCCCCTAATTTAATCTATATCTTTTAAATCTTAGGTTGGTTAGAGATTGATTAAGAAATTAGTAAAGGTTGATTTAAGAGATTGGTTAAAGTTTATTTAAGTTCATGTTTTAGGTTAATTAGAGATTGATTAATGAATTAATGAGATTTGGTTTAAATTGTATGTTTTAAGTTTGCATTTTAGTGATTAAGTGTTTTAGTATACTTTATAGTTTGAATACAAATCAAGTATTTTAGTATATTTTAAGTTGGATTAAGGTTAATTTGTTGGTTAATTATTAATAGATTAAGAAGGTACTAAACCTAGAAAAATGTGTCACTAAGTTTAAGTTTTGATGTCTCTACCCTATAAGGAGCATGCATCCTAAGTCTATGTTATCTAAGACTCAGTCCTTAATTTTTGTCCCTAGGTGTCACTAGTGTTATGGGAAACAAAATAATGTGTTTTTCTAACCCTTATGGACATTCATACATGTATTACTATGTTTAGGAATTTATGGATAAAAGTGCTATAATAAGTAGTAAAGTAGTAGAAAAAAAGAAATAAAAAAAATTAAAAAAAAAATAAAAGGAATGTAGACATTGTTGTTGTTGGGCACACTTCTCTAAAGTCAAGCGTGCCTCTAAAATAACCTTCTTCCCTAATTCGATGTGATACGAATAAGGAAGAAGGCATTTTCAATGCCCTTTATTGTCCCCACATTCCAAACAAGGCACTTGAGTAAGACTCAACCCAAACAACTCAACTACCCTCTAAATAAAGCTCCAATCGATGAAGGGAAATAAACCCCCAAAATAGACCTCTCACTCAAAACCCAAAACAACATGCTCTCACTACCCACTAATCCAAAACCATCTAGAAAACAAGTGCAAGCGAGAAGAAAGACAACTCCCCTACGAAATACCACATCGCTCATACAAAGACATCAATGAGTCTACCACACCAAGCTAACTGTAAAGTTATGAATTCTAAAACAACTCATGAAAACTTCAAATGAAACGACAGATGAAAATCTTGCACAAATTGACCACAAAAACTCTTCCCAACACAAAACAATCAAGTGCCTCTTTCTTATATTTGGAGTGGGGTAATTTGTGAAAAAAAATTTCTCAATGACTAGGCATTATAAAGCCTTCCATTAAGAAATCTTCACAAAACAAAACAACAAAAATCTCGATATAAGACAATTCACAAAACTCATGATAAAGCTTTTTGATGCAAAGCGACTATCAAAACCTTCCAACGTGAAATCAAACGTAACACAAATTTGAAACGTCCCTTGCTTGAAGATCACTCATGAAAACTTAACATAAAAATATTTATAAATCCTTCCAATCGTGAAGCCAACCACAAATCTCCTCAATATAAAACAAAATCATGAAACACCTTGATATAACACAAATTATAAGATTTCTCAAAGTGAGGCAACATGTATACTTAACGTAGGAATCAAAACTTAAAGGAAAAAGAGATTTAGAGCCAACTTATTTTTTTTTCAACCATTAGAACAATATTCTAATAACATAGATAATAACACATTGAGTTCACAAGGCGTTTGAGAATTTCTTTCTAAGCATGTATGGGGTATATAAACACTCACTAATCATGGATATAAGCATGCAATTTATCACTTGATTTAGAATAGACATGACTTTTGTTCCAACAAATTTGTATTTCCATGCTACATGCCACCAACCATCCCAAGTAATTCTCTAATTCAAATTCACAGTTCGCTCTTATACCGAAATAAATCTTTATAATATGAATATACAAGAAAAACTTCCCAACAAATTCTCAAAGTGGAATGGCGAAGATGTAAAGGCTTCAATGATTGTAATAAAGTTGAAATCTCTCGCATCATATAAGGATTGGATCCCAACATAAGTACTTAACACTTCCAGGCATATAGACTTTCATCCAAAATGACCATAAATGCATGTAATGAATCTTATAAGAGCTCTCAAACTTCTTCCTAACCAACTCATTATTAACAAAAGAAAAAACAGAAAGTATGTGTTTGGAACTTACTAATGACCTTACTAAGCATGTAGTTGATGACTTTCATAATCTCAATTGCCATGAAGATCCAAGAAGCAATGCAAAATCCATTCGAATGCGATGAGGATTCTTATGTAAAATAGTGATAAAACTCCCAAAAAAAAAACTGCATTTCTCTTTCACAAAACCAGTGAAAAAAGTCCCATAAAAACTGCAACAATTTTCACAAAGAAGCTATGAAAGATCCGCCCAAATGTCATAGAGATTCTTATGCAAAAACGTCGATACAATCTTTAAAATCTGCACTTTTCTCCTTACAAAAACAGTGGGAAAAGCTTACAAAAACTGTAGGAATCCTTACTAAGAAGCAATGCAAGATCTATTCGAATGCGGTGAGAATCCTTATGTAAAAACAGCGAGAAAACCTTAAAAAATCTGCACCTATTTTCCCACAAAACCAATTAGAGAAGTTCCACAAAAGCTGTAGGAAATTTCACAAATGAACAACAAAAGCTCCACCCAAATATCATAGGATTTCTCATGTCTATTACTTTGTATGAAGCTTTACAATCAATAAAGCTATGGAGGTTCAAGGCACTTATAAGCATTAGATTTTTTTTGTTTCTAATTATCACAAAACCCAAGTATCGACAAGGCTTAAACAGTTAAGTCTAACAAGAATCTTTCAGATTTTTATGAAAATCTCACACAAACTACCCATCAACATTCTCCTTTATAAACAGCTTGAAGCCAAGTGCATCCAACAATCATTTGAAATTGAAAGGAAGAAGTGCAATATCAGCCTTTTTCTTTCTCATAATAAAAATCCATCTTGTAACAACATGATACAAATCACAACGAGAAGACGAAGCAAGTATTATTCAAAGCCGTCATAAGTACCCATTTTTCTCTTTTCATTTTCCGAAGAAGGGCATGTCTCACTAGTTTGCTACTACAAATACTTTCTCAAATTCACCATAATCAAGATAATCTCAATCACTCAAATTTTCTTAACACAAAGCTTCAACCCAATGAGTGTCTTTTTGAGCCATTTCCCCAAATAGTTAGCCCACAATATTTTAAGCAAAGAGAGGTATAAAACTATAAATTTAAGATCCATATCACTTTATTCCACATCTCATAACAAAGCAACTCGTGATAACAGCATATGAACCATAACAAAATGATAGAACCAATGTCATTCAATGCTAATGTAAGTGCCAAATCTATGCTATATATGCTAAAAGAAAAGCTCATGAGAAAAGATGTCTATAAGTCATCGCATCTCAACAAACAATCGAATTTATTCTCAGATTTTTTTTTTGTTGACGAAGCTCTAAACATTGCATTGAGGAAATTTTCGTATGAATGAGCCCATCATATAAGACTCCAATGTAAACAAAAATGACTAAAGTTTCTTTTAGTAGCATTTCACCAAATAGTTAGGGTGCACTGTTCACATAATCGCTTAGAACAAATCCACATGAAGATTCCTATTCTCCACAACTATGCATTCACACTAAATCATTATATATTCTCATCAAATATATAAGCACACATTCAACTGGAAAGTATCACATACAAAGCTGCTTGGAGTTCATAAAAATCCCTCATGAACAAAGTATCATCCACATGAGAGGAATGAAAGATGATGCCAAGGAAAAGGAGAAGGATAAGAGGGAGGAGAAGAAGAAATAGAAGAAGAAGAAAGTAGGAAAGAAGAAGAAATAGAGGAAGAGGTTACCTGCCCTAAAGAAGAAGTTGAGGCGTCGGTTGGGGCAAGAGAGACGGGCTAGTCCAGAGGGCGTCGGGATCCCGACTTGGATTCGCGCGAACAGAGAAGACGGAGATAGGTGGTCTGACCGTCTCGAGTCTTTTACGAATCGAGAGAGAAAATGAGGGAGAGGGAGTGGGGGCTTCGGCCTCTTCTCTGATTCACGAACGGGAGGGGACTGGGAGCGAGAGAGAGCGTGAGAGAGGGAGAGATCGAGAGTGAGAGCGGGGGGCTTCGGCCTGGCTCCGTGCGAACAGAGAAGAGACAGAGAGCGAGGGCGGGGTTCTGTCTAGGGCACGAACCAGAGACCAAGAGAGGAAAATAGGGATTTTATTTGGCCTCCTCTTCTCTAATCTGCACACACCGAGAGAGCGGCTAAATAGAGCCTTTGGCCTCGGTTAGGGCACCAGAGAAAAAAAAAAGAGGGGAGATCGGAGCCGTCCGATCAAATTCTTGATCGGACCGTGGGATTACAATTGGTTTCAAAATTTAATCAATTCTTGATTAGGATTTAGCTAAACCCATGGGGCTGAAATCAGGTTTAAATTGAGTAAGGTTTGGTTCGATCCGGGTCAACTCGAGCTCACCTCGACTCGACCAAAATTAATTCAATAATAAAAAATGGAATAAAATATGAAATCAAACTTGAATCAATGCCGATTCAAATTAAATTGAGTTCAATGAAACCCGATCAACTCAATCAAATGCGCTCGAAGGCTAATCAAGACAAAAATGAGGTCAACAGATTGAAAATTGGCTTGATCATCCTAGCCGATCTCACGACCGTCACGACCGTCCTGGACGATCAGTTCAAATTAAATGAAAATTGTCCAGTGCATCGGCCTGAATTCGAGCTGTCTGATCATGATTGGCCAGAACATCGACCTGAATTTGTGTTGACCGATATTTATCGTCCAGGAGCAACTATTGGTTTTTTTAATATATCGTCCTGGCCGATCCTGAGATCGTCTAGGATGATGTGATCGTATCAATCATCCTTAAATGCTTCCATGATTCACGGATCAATTTAGGCATAATTGTGTCATATCGTCCAAGCCGATCAAGAGATCGTCCTGGTCGATTTCTAAAAATACAAAATACCTAAATTGATTATGGAGGCTATTTCTTTCTATTTTGAGCCTATCGTCCAGGCCGATCGGCTAATGACATCTGCCTTATTTAAGAAATTCTGATTAGAGTTTCTGTTTTAAGCTCGATCATACAGGACGATAAAAATATCGTCCTGGCCGATGTGATTAAAAAAAAAATTCTAAATCTCTCAAGTGTGTATGTTCGATTAGTTAGCATTAGTCACTTCAAAGATTACAATTGACTCAAGAAAGGGAAAAGAAAAATTTACAGACTGATTCAACCCTAATCTACATAATCTTGAGCTGGCTTCGATTTCCGTCCAATCTTTGATTCCTAAAATGTCAGTAGTAACAGACAGTCGAAGAGAAGCAAGAGTGTTTGCCAATCATCAAAATATAAACCATGAAATCAAATTTGCAACACATTTAATTTCCGCACTTTATTTTATGTGGTAAACTTTAGTTTAAGTAGGATTATGTGAGAAAATTTGTTTGAGAGCCTTAGTATAAAAAGAAACAGACCGATTGTTTAGGACGATTGGGTACAATAATTGTATCCGGGATGATTGGTCAAAAATATGATAAAGTATCCAGGATGATCAGACATCATCCGGGATGATAAGATACAAGTGATCATCCCGAGGAGTCAAGCTAAAACTTTGGTTTAAGTTTGTGTTTTAATTAAAAGGTTTTTTAAAATACCAATTCACCACCCTCTTGGTTAGCCTTGGGACTAGTGGATTAGGGCTTAACATCCCTATCGAACTTTTAATATCAATTATACAACTTATTTTTATCAGTGATAGGAACTTAAAATCATCATTGTTGTTTCAGTAGGATAACTTATGCATTTAGAATAAATATTTTTAATTTATTGCAAGAAAGCACAACACTTTCTCATGAGTTTGATGCTCTACTTCATTAATTTATTATTTGATTCAGCATATATACTTGCGTGTATTTGAGTGGGTTTATTTATTGATATATCAAAGAAAACTTAAGTATATTTCAATTGTGCATGTCTTATCTAACTAAGTTCAAGTTGAATAAGTTTCAATAAGCTACACAAGTCCATCACATGTAAAAACCCACTGCATCAACCCTATAGTAAGAATAACTTTTATTTCAATTCAAAGCCTACGAAAGTTAGCCTAAATCCCAAACAAAATTTTTTATCAATCAACTATCTAGATGAAGTTTGACAAGAGGAAGAATAATAAAGGTGTTCCCCTCAACCAAATAACTTTAACCTCGACACCAACTTCATGAATCCTTGCTCAAGCTATCTTTTTTGGCACCCTTTGATCCATCAACACTCCTGTTTCCCTTCCTTAAATAAAATCACATTTTACTGCCACATGGTTTAAAATGGTAGCTTTCACTTTGGATCCCACAACTAATTAATTTCACTCCTCAACATTTGCTCAACATCAATTGATCACTATCCCCCTTATATGGGGCACCACTAAAATTTGATGGAGTAAACTCTATTTGGAGTGATTGCCTTGACACTTTCCAGTTGGCAGTTTGCTTGCATGATCCAAATTTGATAAAAGCGTGTACATAATATTTTGGAATCTAAATGATCCTCCTATATAAAACGAGAAAACTCTAGTAAGTGAATCATGTCTTCTATCATCTTGGTCACTTTCATGGCGTAAGAAGGTATAAGAGCCACTCTGATATGCTTGCTTAATGATTAGAGCCTTAGAGTTCTTTTAATATCCATTATTTTTATCATTCCTTATATAAGAGCTTTACTATCTCTTATAGCCTATGTTTTCTACAACCCTCTCCTCTTCTCTTGCTTAAAGGAAGGGGACTTCAACCATCACCACCAGAAGGAGCTCGATGACATGAAAGAGTGAAAAGATATTGAAACTTGAGTTGAAATACTTTTGTAGGGTCATCATTGTAATATATCTCACATAATAGGTGATAGAGTTGACCCTATATAATATTTAAAATCTTCAAACACATGGTTGTAATCATAAGGTTCAAAGAATAAAATATGATTTTATATGAGATACCATCATGTGAAATACGAGGGCCTAATTGAGGACATAATCTATTCAATGTGATTTTCTTTCTATTTCATTCTTTTGATATATAAATTTTAGGTTTTCCTCATATTTGAACAACTATTTAGTATTAGGTCCACAATATTGCCTTATAGCAACAAATAAATTTAGTATTTATCTTGAAGAGAAATGATAAGATTGAAAACAAGTAATATTCTAGGGGACATATTTAAGAGCTTTGTTGACATTATTAAACTATATAAAAAATATGACATTATCACGAAAATAAATATTCAGTATAAAAATGATGAGATTCCTCAATCTATTATCAAGAATCCAAAATTTCTTAAGAGAAATTTAAGTCCACAAAGGGGATCTAGAATAGAGCTATACCAAACATCAATGTGCTATAATGTTGGATGATCAACTCAATTATATATAAATATGACATCAAAACTATGGGCAGATTTAACATGGGGGCCCTGGGGGCACGAGCCCTTAATGGCCAATTAATTAATGTCTAATTATGACTAGTTACTATTTTAAAAAAAGGCTTATGATAATCCTTCATTAAATAGGAAAAGCTACTGTGCTTCTCCTCAAATCTCACTCTTTTAATTTTTTCAATCAAATCTCTCTCTCTCTCTCTCCCCCCCCTCCCCAAAGAAGAAGATTATGTTATTTTCTCAAAAAAAAAAAAAAAAAAAAAAAAAATCATTCCGTTTTCTCTGTCATGTACCTATTTCCAAAAAAAAAAGAAAAAAAAGAATGGCTATAGATTATTTGCACATCTTCAATTTTTAAATTACATGTTTAATTTTTATCTATAAAAATTATTACATAGGTTTACTAATATTAAATGAAATTAAAGAGTTGTTGGGGACGAGTTGGAATGGATGTGCAATAGCATTCAAAGACATATTTTTTGTTTGATACAATATAGTGAATCGTTAGTTCAAAAAGGTTTAGATAGTTTCGTATCGCATCTAATCTTGATATATCTAAGATAAAAAATTAAACTTAAGATTTTTTTTAAAGGTTTACTAATATTTAAAGAAATTAAATAATTATTTTTTATTTATTTTGTAACAAAAGGTGCTTGTTAACATAACCTTTTTATTATTTAAAAATTAAGATTAAATAATTTCTAATTTTTTTAATATTTGTAAATTATTTCATCAGATTATCACGGTGTCTTTACTTTAATAAATTAGAGTCATATAAATTTCTAATAAGATTTGAAAGTTTTGAGACAAGTTAAAATCAGTAGCGAAGTTAAGATTTTATTCAATACAAGTTAAGACTTTATGTTATTTTTAACACTTTATTATGTCTTTCATTATTATAAATTTGATAATTATATTTTCATTTAACTTAAATGAAGACTCGACATGAAAAATTATATATAATATTTAAGAAGAATATCATGATTTAAAGTTTTGAATTATAAATTTTTTATTTTATCATATATTATACCATTTTATGTTGAGTATGATTATTAAAAAAAAAATAATTAAAATCATTTATGCTGGTCCTATGCTGGCCCAGCTCCGATGAGATTGAGAGTTTTTAAATTCAATAATTTGTGATCATATGAAAAAAAATTCTGACTCCCCCTGATCAGAACTCGAGTGGCAAGAAAAAATAGCACGAAATAAGGCTTCATGGAACTCGGCAAACTTGCTGCTTGGGACAGATTTCCCCAATCTTAATTCTGATTCCATTTTCAACGTTTTAACTGCAATTTGCTCTGGTTAAAGCCCCCCAGAAAGGTCATACAAAACCCTCCAGATAAGGTTTTTAGATTCTCCATGGAATCCTCCGCCCTAGTTTCCTTCTCTTTCTACTCTTCCTTTCAAGGTGGAACTCTTGCCGGTGCGGGTGCCGCTGCCAGTTGGCGTTCTTTCAGTCGAAGCCGCCGCCGCCTGAGATCCCTCTCTTTCCCGTTTCCTTCAACAGTACAGCCTGTTGTGATCTGGCGGCGTCGATTCCTATCTGTCGTCCCCGTGGCAGCTTACGGAGGTCGCGGAAGTGCAGGGAAGAGAGCATATCGCCAGTCTCAGGTGCAGCAGGGTCTCCCTCATATTCCGGTGAAGGAGATCGCTTCGTTCGTCGTCCCCGCGGGAACTTTTCTTGCCATTACCTTCGGTTTGAACTATTAGCTTTGAAAGACTTCCGTTTCACTTTTGTTCTCTCTTATTAATGTTCCGAAATGGGAATCAGTTTTTATTTGGCGTGAAAATTGGTGTAGCTGCCATCAATGCTGGTTCTTTTGTATTTTTAGAGGGTATATTTTGGAGTAAATTAGATGGGCATTGTGACTGAAATATTGGTTGGCGATTCTATTTGACTTGAAATGGTGAAGCTTCCATCATACTTGAATTATTTTAAAAGGAAAAATCATATATATATATTTTTAATTTTTGGCCTGCTTGGTTCATCTTTGATTAAATCGGCTGCTCTTATCTCTCAACTCTATTTTTATTCATCATTTCTCCAAATCTTAATCAACTGTAATATCCTATTACCCATCTCATATCTCCTACTCTTCGTCCTCTATCAGTCCTCATTCTGATGTATGTTTCTAACGGATCTCTATTTGAAAAATGATTTGTAATAACTTATGGATGGATGAAAAATTGATGTTCAAATTTATAACCTATGGACTAATTCCTAGAAAGTTTAAAAGGTGTAACCTATGGGATTAATTCATATGTAATTTGAAAGGTTTTAGCCTATGAGATTCAATCCTTTATTATTCTAAGCTTTGTAACATCCATTGTAGCAACCTATATAATGAGACATGCTGCAAGCTTTTTTAAACATGTAAACTTAGAAGCTTTCTTTTTCATTTCTTGCTTCTTAGGTTCAGGGCCTTTCTACAGTTTTAGATGTTTATTTATAAGAGTAAAGACATTAATTTGAGTTCACTGATAACGAGTCATTGTGGTGTGCTAGTCCTACTTGATCTTCGTTGTGTCTTGTGGGATAGATGCTTGTGATATCCTTAAGCACCGATATAGAGAGCTAATCTATTTAAGGAAACTATGTAGGATACAAGTTTCGGCTTTCTTTTAGTTCTTGTGCGAAAAGTTAATTTTTTATTATGCTTTTCTATAACTTCATTGTAACATTTAGATTGAAATTACTAAATTTGTTCATTTTTTTATTTACATGCAATATTTCTAATAGTCTAAACATAAAATGAGTCTCATGTGTTCAAAGATCTGCATGTAGAGAATGTTAGGAAATAATCTCTCTTTTTTTTTTTTTTAAACTGGGTGTAAGGGGATAATGTGGAGAAGTAGCATGAAGTTGTTGATGATGATGTTGGTACATTAGTATGTAATTATAAAGTTATGATTCTAAATACAAAAATAACATCAAGCTTTTATCGCACCACGTGTGGTCAACTACATAAATCATTTTTCTTCATTGTATCTTATTAAGAGTCATATTCTCATTTAAATCTAAAAAAATGTCATTTCTAATATTTTCTAACCAAGTCTTTTTAGGTCTACCTCTATCTCTCTTAACATAGGCCTAATCTAATGCATCTACTGCCCTAATCGAGTCATAAGAAGGTCGACGTTTTATTTGAACAAACCATTTAAGGTGACTCTCTCTAATCTTATCTACCAGTTGAGCTACTACAATATTTTCACGTATATGCTCGATTTGCATTCTGACTCTAAGAGTGAAGCCACACATTCACCAAGCATCCTCATCTCTGCAACACTTAACTTAATTTTATGCTTCTCTTTTAAAGGACAACATTGTGTACCATAAAGCATTGTAGGTCTCATAACTATCTTATAGAATTTTCCCTTAAGTTTGAGGGATACTTTTCTATCACAACATGCCCAAAGTTATGATTCTAAATGAAGCATAAACTTTAATTACTTAAAAAAGGACGACAATTCACTTGAAGACATCTTTGGGTTTAGGTTTCTTATAAAAATATATGACATGAAGCCCAAAATCATGTGCAAAAGTTAGCCGATCCCACGTAGTGGGATAAAGGCTTGTTGTTGTTGTTGTTGAATCGTTATTAGTTGACTGATTCAACCATTTGGATTTGCAAAGTTATTAAAATGTCATATTTTTGATGATCTATTAATTGACACTTATTTTTAGCCCAAATTCTAGTCGGCATTTAGCAAAATTGTAGGCTTTAATATCAAATTTGATGAAATATATCTTAGTTTTTAGGATTTACACAAAATCATGCACGTAAAGTCAAATTTGCTGTCTAAAAACTTTTAATTTCAACAAAAAATAATCTTTTAATTAAAGCTAAAATGTATGTAAAATCTATGCCAAACAATATGATAGTGATCACACAAGTAGAAGCTTCACATTGAATTTAGGAGTAATAAAAAACTTACAAAACAATACCAACATCAAGCATTTATCCCACTTCGTGGATTCAACTACATGAATTGTTTTTCTTCATTTTGTTCTATCAAGAGTCAAATCCTAATTTAAATCTATTACAAAAAAAAAAAAAATTTTTCTAATACTTTATATCAAGTCTTTTTTTGTCTACCTCTACCTTTATTAACATAGGTCGGATCTAATACATCCACTTTCTTAACTGGGTCATCGGAAGATCGACGTTTTATGTGACCAAACCATCCAAGACAACTCTCTCTAATATTATCTGCCACTGGAGCTACTCCAACATTTTCATCTATATGCACCTTTCACATTCTATCTCTATGTGTAAAACCACTCATCCACTTGATCATCCTCATCTCTATAGCACTTAAAATTAATTTTATTCTTCTCTTTTAATTACTAACATTAGGGGTGTAAACGAGTCGAGTCGAGTCAAGTTTTGGCACTATCGAGCTTAGCTCGTTAGTCAGAAAGTGAGCTCGAACTTGAGCTCGAGCTCAAGTTGAGCTCCAAATGCGAGCTTGAAGTCAAGCTTGTCCTACTATAAACGAGCTCGAGCCAGCTCACGAGCTTTGGTAAGCTTTATTCGTTTTCCAAAAAAAGCTGCAACATTTATCACAAAATTCAGTTTTTCTAAAAGCTGCATCAATATTCAAAATAAAGCTACAGTATTTTCCAAAAGGCTCCCTCCCCAACTCCTTTTACCGCTCAAATAACACCCAAATCAAGTTTTTTAATTATTTTTTAATATTCAAAAAAGTTGCAACACTATTCATGTAAATGTTTACTGCTTTAATTAGCCATCCATATTTTTTGATATATTTTTTTTTTAAATTTGATTTGACAAGGACCAGTGGCTGGCTTGCATGGGATTTGACAAAGCATGCAAATATAACCAACCATCCGTATTTATTGTTAAGTTTTTTTTAACTATTTAAATTTAAATAAAATAAATATTATTTAATAATATTAATGATAGTTTGAACCGGCTCGTGAGCTCACGAGCAGAGCCGAGTTTGAGCTCGAACTCGAGCTCGTTTAATAAATAAGCTCGAGTTTGAGCTCGAGCTCGAGCTCGTGGCTCGATAAGCTCGGCTCGCGAGCTCATTAACTAGTCGAGCTCGAGCCGGCTCGGCTCACTTACACCCCTAGCTAACATTATGAGTCATTAAGTATTGTAGGTCTCACCAAATTCTTATAAAAATTTTCATTAATATTGAGGGGTACTTTTTTATCACGGACAAGCCTAATGCATTCATCGACTTCAACCATCCATCTTGATTTCTACTGATAATATCACCCTATCTATTTCACCATCGTTTTGAGCAATAAACCCGAGATACCTAAAACGTGCACTCTTTTTAACGTCTTGATCACCTAATATCATAATTCCATCACTAAAACTATTACTACTAAAATTACATCTCATGTATTTTGTTTTAGATCTACTCAATTGAAAACCTTTATACTCTAATGTTATCCACCATAATTCAAGTTTTTTTTTTACTCTCTCTCTAGTCTTATCAACAAGAAGAACATCATCAACAAAAGGCATACCCAAGGATATATTCTCTTGCAAATGTCTAGTGAGAAAATCCACTACTAAAGTAAAAAGTTTTGAGCTTAAAGCTAGTCCTTGATGTAATCCAACTGAAATTTGAAAATACATGGTCAAACCACATTGTGTTTGAACACATGTAGCAGCAGTTGAATATAAGCATTAATAACTCCTTTGTTTTCTAGAACTCTCCATGTACTTCTCTTGTAGCTTTATCATATTCTTTCTCCAAATCAATAAATATCATATGTAGATTCGCCTTACTCTTTCTATGCTTCTCCATCAAAGCTCTCAACAAATGTATAGCTTCTATAGTAAACCTACCTGACATGAATCCAATCTGGTTTTGAGAAATATTAATATCACGTCATAACATGTGATTAATTACTCTCTCTCCCATAATTTTAATGTATGACACATTAACTTAATTCCTATATAATTCATACACTCATATGCATCACATTTAATCTTAAAAATAGGAACGAACACTATCCTTTTTAACTCATCTAACATCTTTTTATTCTTCAAAATAATATTAAAAGTTTAGTAAGCTAAGAAATGCCTTGATCTTCTAAGCACTTCCACTCCTCTCTTGGAATATCATAAGGTGCCACTATTTTTCAAGCTTTAATTTCTTTAAAGCCTCTCCAATTTTGGCTTTACTAATACAATATTGTAACAACAACATCAAGCCTTAATCCTACTACGTGAGGTCGATTATGTGAATCATTTTTCTCCATTATGCTTTGTTAAGGGTCAAATTTTCATTTAAATTTAATAAAAAATTATAATTTCTAAGATTTTCTAGCCTAGTCTTTTTAGGTCTACCTCTACCTTTTTTAACATAGGCCAAATTCAATACATTTCTTCTACGAATTGGATCATCGAAAAGACGACATTTTATGTATCTAGAGCATCAAAAGCAACTCTCTCTAATATTATTTGCCATTGGAGCTACTCCAACCTTGTCACGAATATACTCATTTCATATTCTATCTCTAAGAGTGAAGCCACTCATTCATTTGAGCATCCTCATCTTGGCAACACTTAACTTAATTTTATGCTTCTCTTTTAATCATTAAAACTTTAATTCTATTAATTTCTATGATATTATTCTTCAAATTTTTATTTATAATTACACATTCACCGTTTCTAGTATGAATTCTACTCTAATATCATAGTTTAAATCTTTAACTTTCAATCTTCTTGTCCTTCTCTCCAACTTATTTAGTTTCTTGAATGCATAGAATATCTACCTTCCTATGAATTATAATATCTATTAATTCCATTAATTTTTCTATAAGAGAACCTATATTCTAAGATCATATTCTAATTGTTGTTGCTAAGGTCACTAAAGTCAATCAATCGTAATATTCTTTAAAAAGTTTATCAAAATAATTCATCAACTTATGTTAAATATCATCTTCTAAGAAAAACACTTTTTGATGTCCATCTTTAATTCATTTCACTTGAACTAGGTCCTTACTTCTCCTATCTCTTGCTTGACTAACTTATACATACATCTTCCTCCCTTCTTAATATCTAATTTATTATATAAATCGCTAAAATTATATTCCTTATATCGCATATTACTTTCTCAGACTCCGTATTTTTTATCTTTCCCAATTTTTTGTACTTTACTTCTAAACCAATTTTTAAAACAAAATTTCTTATTTTTTATTTTTTCTTGTACATTTTGATTCCATCACCAGCTATTTTTATCATTTAGAATTTTTCCTTTTGATTCTCCTGGCACATATTTTGTAACATTCTTAATATCACTAGTTGCATTTTCCCACATAATATAAGCATCCTCATGAACAGCCCAAATCTTTAGATCTTGAATCTTACTCTCAAAAATATTTTTATTATCATTGTTTAAGTGCTCCCATCTAATCTTAAGATAACATTTTATTTTATTTTCATATTCTACAACTTCATCTTAAAATCGAAAACTAATAAGTGATGTTTGCTACTTAAACTTTCACTCAGAAGAGCTTTACATCTCTACAATCTAAACGATCGAATTTTTTTATAAGAAAATAATTAATTTGTACAACAACAACAACAACAACATCAAGTCTTTATCCCACTACGTGGGGTCGGCTACATGAATCCTTTTTCTCCATTGTGTCCTATTAAAAGTCAAATTCTCGTTTAAATCTAATAAAGAATGGTCATTCCTAATATTTTCTAACCAAGTCTTTTTAGGTCTACCCCTACCTTTCTTAACATAAGTCAAATCTAATACCTCTACTCTTCTAACCGGGTCATCGCAAGGCCGCCGTTTTATGTGACCAAACCATCTAAGGCGACTTTCTCTAATCTTATCTTCTACTGGAGCTACTCCAACATTTTCACGTATATGCTCATTTCGTATCCTACCTCTTAAGAATAAAAAAATGTATTAGTTTATAAAAGTTTACTGAAGTTCAAATTCTGGTGGTATGCTTAAAGCTTTTTGAACAAGGAAACAACCATCGTATTCCAAATTAACTTTTCACATTTAAACATTTGTTTACAATTACATGAATCCTAAGTATACATTCCTGTAATAATTTTTGTTATGTGCACGTTTCATTACATGTTCTTTGAGATTAGCATTTTACATGCCCAGCCTTTGATCCATCTTAATTTAAAACAGCTAAGAACCATTTTTCAATCTCTTAGAAATTATTTCGTTGAACAGTTTCCTTTCTGAACTTTCTGCTAATTGGTCAGTCCGATCCAATTTCAATCGAAACAAAATCAGATTGTGTCAGGTTATTTTGATTCGGGCTAGTCCAATTTAATTGGTCTTCTTTGAGTATTCATATTTAATCCTATGTGGCATGAGATCCGATGCAAGTATTTTCCGTGAGCCTTACTAAAAATGTAGCTTACCTAATGTCTATTGAACAAACATCCCCTAGGAACTATGTTGAATTATATGATAACTTGAATAAGACAAAACTAACTAAACATCTCTCCTATACACAAAAATTGAAATCCAATTCGCCTCCACAACTATCGTACAAGCGGACAAAAAACGTTTTTCTTAAACTTTAAAGTTAAATGTAGCGCACATTCAAATAATGAACTCTTGAGCGAATATTTAAATTTTATATTTTTTAAAATCCTACCTCATGCATTAAAATATAATTCCTTAAACTTAAATGCGATGCATCGAGAAGCATGTCAACACATCTAGGAGTGTGCAATAACCTTTGGAAGCAAGCAAAAATCCTGAGAAAAGTGTTACCACCTCAAGAAGCGAGTCACTACCTCGAGAAGCTTACAACCCAACGATGTGCACTACATTAAATGCATGCGAATATGTTATGTAAATACATAAAAATTAGTGCAAGTGCATCACGTGAACACATCGAAAAACGTGCATGTTAATTTAAAAAGAAATTTCAATTCCCTGCATGTACTTCGACAAATGTGCTAAAAGCTCATTAATTAAAATTTAATTTTCAAATTAATTACTCGCATGTGCTCTGACCATCGCATGTACCTCCTAATTCAAAGATCTGAGAATATTGTACATGTTAAATTCCAAGTCCAATCCTTCTCCTTATAAAGACTGGAGTCAACATGACTTGAATTAACAAGCGAATGCCTAATGACAAATGTAACAATATATTTAATTTTAATGGTTACATTAGGCCTTCAGAGGCTCTTTGAATGAAACTCATCGTAAAAACTAAACTCTCATTTATTTGCGCTCGCATAACAAATTTGTTAAATCATCAATTGAGCTCAATCCTTTGTTGGCAGCCAAACAAAATTGACAAGATTCAATATATAAAATAAAATTACCTATATTTCTGATGATAGCCATGTTAAAAGTTAATATCAATTTGAAGGGATTTTATCCTTTCAAATTGCTTCTAAACCTCAATGAAATATATATATTTTAAATAATTTTCACGCCATCTCGATGATGGCCGTGTTGAGAGCTAATATCAACAAGAGGGGTTATTTTTCAAATTCAATCAAAACTCTTAGGTTCAATATCCATATAATAATTAATATTTAAAATTAAAATTAATTACTTATAACTTAAAACAAAATTCATTCACCATCCGCAAACGTTTGGTGAAGGCGATGAACTCAATGATAACTCTAGCTCCCAAAGAGCAAATCTCCAAATTTAGAATATCACTAAGATTCATTCTCAAATAATTTTCCGTTAGTAAGGGCGTTCCATTTGTCCTCTAACCAGTGGCTTGGCAAGACGACGGCTCCACAGGATCTATAGTTTGGCTTGAAGGCTCCACGTGATATGGTTATGAATGGTTCTCTAATTGGTGGTTTGGCTAGACAATTCCACAAAGAACCTGTGATTTGGCCAGACGGCTCTACATGGTAAATTATTATGACCATGACCCTCTGATCTCGTGACTTAGTCGAATAACTCCATTATATTATGGTCATGGCTAAAAGCTCATATGTTCCCCAATGGTTATTACCATTAAGTAATTAATTATATGGTATAGTCGATAGTACAAAAAGCCCTTTGTTAGCTAAGGTTGACTTGAATTCGTCTTTTAAATATATATTCATCCCATATCTACATGGTATGCTTGTACAAATCGACAAGTTTTACGCTGGCTGTCGACTACCTAACGCAACCCTCCACTTTTCTCATCCAGGACTTGGGACCTGGCAACGGCAGTGTTAAGAAAATAATTAATTTGTAATGTCAATAAAAAACTCATACTGTAATAAAAAAAATCCTGGTATTAGTTTTGACCAAAAGCAGCCGCTCTTGCAAACTGATTACAAAAATATATATAGAAGCTTACAAAGAAAGATTTATTCAAATAAGAAATCTAAGTCTGAGGCTGGTACATGGAGATGACTTCCCTCAGACAACGGCAGTGTTAAGAAAATAATTAATTTGTAATGTCAATAAAAAACTCATACTGTAATAAAAAAAATCCTGGTATTAGTTTTGACCAAAAGCAGCCGCTCTTGCAAACTGATTACAAAAATATATATAGAAGCTTACAAAGAAAGATTTATTCAAATAAGAAATCTAAGTCTGAGGCTGGTACATGGAGATGACTTCCCTCAGAAGCAGTCAATCAACACTTCCACTGTATATGATGAATGCATATCCAGCAAGCACATAGATTTGAGAGGAAAGCATCAACTGTGGTGCTATAATCACAAATTAGCAAATCAGTGATCCCAGCTTTAGCAAATATCTATGATGGCTAAAACAACAATCCATAACCCACAAGTCATGAAAAATGGGAACAATGAATCAATAATTCTGAGATACCCTTTCAATAATAGTAGACAATCAATTATTCTAAGAGCCCAAACGACCAAGCTGAGAGTCAATCGACAAACTGATATTGAACCAGACTAGGAAAACATCCAAATCTGAGAACTAAAGACTAAAGTAACAATGCACTGGAGAACATAGCTTATTATCTATAGGGATCATCATCATAGGCATATTTATACCAAACCAATTAATATAACATTAAAAAATCATGAAATAAAAAACAACAAAAGTAGCATGAAAATTCAAAATGTCAATTTGCTTGGCTCAACGATCACATCCTGCATTTCTGTTATATATAAAGTTTGAGATTTGCATCACTATAACTCCATCTTGCTTTAGCATCCTTTCAATTTCGTTTGAGAATTAGTTACGAGTAAGTAGGGCAATATTATGCATCTATGTTATGATAAAATTTGCATTTTGAAGCTATGAAATAGTCTTAAGTGTTAGCTTTTTTATGATAATGCTATGAAAATATCGCTTTTGATGAAAGGTTAAACTAGTAGTTATGCTTTGAAGTTAGATTGGTGTACTAATTTGTTACTTTAGCTGGCAGTTTTATGGAAGGTGGTCGAGAAAGTTCTTATAACAAAGCCAAAGGGTCAGCCATCGACCGAGAATAAATCTACAACAACAGGAGTGAAGTGGTCCTTTTCCCCTGGGACAAATCTGCCAATGGGAAACATTTTCAAGAATGCAAGGGACTCAAATAAAAAGCTCAATGAATTTATCAAAGAACTCAAGACATTTAGAAGTGTTGACTTATCTGGTAGGTGAACTGTTTATTATTATTGTTCTTTGATTCCAAAACTTGTTTTTGATATTTTGAACTTTTTTTTTTGTTAAAACTGCAAAACTTATCAATCAACAGCTCTTCGAGATGATTCAACTTATATTTGTTTCCAACAGTTTTAGCCTATCCATGTTATCGAGAGATGAGTTGTGCCAATAGCCAACATTTAGTTCAAACTATTGGTGTCATGAATACCTATTACCTTTCATATCCAATAAGCTTAAAACTATGTATGGGGGCCAACCTCCATTATATCAGTACGAGTGTATATACTAATTTTAATCTTATGGTAAAACACACTTAACATCAACAATTTCATCCTCAAGTATGATTCCATAATGCCACTAATTGCCAATATCTGAAAAGTATCTTTGGGGTCCAAGTCCATATGCAGTCAAAGGAACGCAAATGAATCACTTCACAAAATTTTTAAAGTTTCTAAATCATCATATTGGGTTCTGCAGCCTAAATTGTTTACAATTTGGAACCTATAATTATTTTAATTGCTTTAGTTTCTTTCTTATAGACACCTTTTCCACTCTCAAGATCTTTTCATACAATATGGTGAAATTTTAGCTTTTGTTGACTAGTGTTTTTTCATAGGCCATAACTTTGGGGATGATGGGCTATTCTTTCTTGCTGAAAGCTTAGCTTTCAATCAGGTGATCTTCAGTTTCATGGCTCTCATCTCAAATTTTAGTTTGTTTGGTGTCTGGAACATTAATAGTGCCATAGTTTAATTTAAAGAAATTATCCTGTGCTTGCATGTCTTGCCTATATGAGCAATGACAAATATCTGCTTCCTTTCCTCAGAGTGCAGAGGATGTGGATTTTTCTGGAAATGGGATAACAGCTGCTGGATTGAAAGCATTTGATGGTGTTCTTCAAGCAAATACTGTATTGAAAACACTCAATCTATCTGGAAATGCAATTGGTGATGAAGGAGCTAAGGTTGCTACACTCCCCCAATTTGGTATCTATTCCTTGCTTTTTAAATTTTGATTTACCTTATGTTCATATTGTAAATTAATTAAAAAAATTAAGGGTATGCGTTCAAACTGCATTCAGACTGTAGTACTTTAAAAATATAACCTGGAGAAAGTGGTCGTCTTTATATATGTTTAATTTAAATTTTGTTGAATATGCTGCTTTGTATTTGCTAATTGAATTTTTTTTTTAATGTTTTGGATGTCTCATTGGTAGATGTTTTCTGAAAAAGAAAAATATTTTGGATGTGTATACTGGTGGAATGATAATAGCTTGATTAATCAAGTTTTAGCAGTGCAACATTTATGCATCAGTGGTGCCGTAAGAAGATCCAATGATAAGAAATTCAAAGATCATGGCATGTTCATATCATCAACTAGTTGAGGTATTCTGCCCCAGAACAATTCATTTGAATGTACGCTTGATGCAAAATTCTATGCAGAAATAGCTTAGGAGTCAATTGGACGGAGTAGTCTTTCTTCGTGGGCAATGTCTTGTAGCTTAAAAGCATCTTGTTAGCCCGGTTTCTATTGAACCCGCCCAGCCGGCCCAAAGCATTGTGCCGGTTCTTACTTACAGGAGGCGGACCAATCCAGTCAGCCCCCTAGGAATTGTCGCCCAAGCTCCTAGTGGATCCCACTAGGCAATTAATAAGGAAGGAGGGGGGGCTGGGGTTGGAGGGAATGTTTGAATGAAGTATATGAATTTATGTATTAAATATTAGATGTTTAGGGTTAGGGTTATGCTTTGTTTTGTGGCTGATTTTGGAGTTCTTGTTCATGGTGTCTTGGGCCCTAGATTCATCTAGGGATTGGAAGAGAATGATCCTCCTTCAAATTGAGGATCAATTATATCTTGCTTTATTTCTTCTGTTAGTTTAATTTCTTCAATAAAAAAATACTATTTTATTGATTTTTCCCATCGAATTTGTGGAGCGTTTTGCCGTTTCTGTCTCTCTTGTTAGGGAACTTGAAATTTTCAAGTACTCCCAAACAAATTGGTATCAGAGCTGATTTTGAAACTGTTTGTGGGCTATTTTTTGGAAAATCAGCTTTGTTTTTTGGCCAGAGCGAATGATTTTTTGCTGTTTTTGATCAATATCCAGATTTTTTGGACCTACAAAATTTCTTGGTGTTGATGGCGGCGAAGAAGGCAGATGCATTGGAGGAATGCCTTGAATGAGATATGAGTCAAATAAAAGTAACAGTGGAAGATAGAATTTTATCCATAGAAGACAATGTTTCATCCGTGGAAGGTAAGGTTTTTGATCTTCATGAGATGGTGAAGAAGATATTGAAAAATCAAATTCAAACGGCGGCATCAAAGGCAAAAGGACCAATGGGGAGAAATAGCAAATTCTGAATTCCGAAGGAGGGACAATGAGGTAGAAATTATGGAGGAGCGAGGTGGAATGTATGGAGAGAGATGTGGTTATGGTGTGCATGAATCAAGAGGTGGTGGTTGGGAAGGAAAAAAGGGAGATTACAGTTGGAGGGTGTTGATTTTGAAGGGAGGAGAGGAGAAAGTGAAGAAGGGTTTGGGTACGAGCAGGGAAGAGAAGATCGGGATATTTGGGGAGAACCAAGCACTTGGGAAAGGGGAAACTATGGGGGAATACGGGGAAACGGGAGAGATCTAAAGGTGAGGAAGCTAAAGATGCCCATCTTTGAAGGGGAGGACACACACTGATGGATCTACAAAGTGGAGATGTATTTCACCGTCAATGGGCTGACGGAGGAGGAAAAGCAGGGTTATGTTTAGAGGGTGAGACATTGTCCTAATATCAGTGGAGGGATCAGAGGAGACCCATACGGAGTTGGAGGGAATTCAAAGAATTCTTATTGGAAGTTTTCCAATCGGTAGTTAAGGGGACTTCTATGAGCAGTTCTTTGCACAAGTACAGGACGGATCAATAGAAGACTACCACGAGAGATTTGAACACTTAGCCAGTCGGGTGGAGCGACTATCATAGACTGTGTTGGAGGGAAACTTCATGAAGGGACTCAAATTCGAGATCAGAGCTACGGTGAGGGTCATGAGGCCCCGTGACTTGGGAGAGGCAATTGAGTTGGCACAATTGGTGAAAGATTAGAAGTATCTAGAAAGGGGAGCTAGGAGTAGCAGTTCAGGTGGCTCTTACAGGATGACTACCACTCTTCTAACTCCCAAGGATCCTGCAGCAGATGGTTTTGGTGAGGTCATCAGGGAGCAGCCAGGAGGAGGGAGTGGGGGAAATTTCAAAATATTGATGGAGAGGGAGATGCAAGAGAAGAGGGAGAAGTGATTATGCTTCATGTGTGATGAGAAATATATTATAGGGCATAGGTGTAGGGACCGAATTCTTCAGGTTCTCACCGCCTATTATGACGAGGAAACTGAGGGAGGTCAGGGTGAGGTAGAGGGAGAGATGGAGGACAAGCTGCACCTGGATGTGGTGCAGGTATCCTTGAACCAGTGGTAGGATTCATCCTAAATCATGCTATGAAAGTGAAAGGAGAAATAACAAATATAAAGGTGGTGGTGTTGATTGATAGTGGGGTTACCCACAATTTCATGTCCAATTTGGTTGTGAACCAATTGGGGGTGAAATTGGTGGATACATGATGTTATGGAGTGATGATGGGTACAGGAAAGGTAGAGATGGGCCAGGGGATTTGTAGAGGAATAGTGTTGACTATACAGGGGATTCGGATGAAGGAGGTTTCCTCCCATTGGAGCCAGGGAGTACTGATATCATTATGAGGATGAAGTGGCTGCAGACCTTGGGAGACACCAAGGTCAACTAGGGGGAATTGACGATGGAGCTGACGGTGGAGGGGAGAAGAATAGTGATCAGGGGGGATGTAGGGCTCTCCAAAGCTATAGTTTCACTTAAAACCATGATGAGGCAGGAGGTGGGGGGAAGGTTATCTGGTGGAGCTACACAGGTTGGAGATGAGTAGACTAGAGGAGGGAGGGGATGTTTCTCTTTATGTACAACCATTGTTTCAACAATTCAGTGAGGTTTTTCATTCACCTCAAGGATTGCGACCATCAAGAGAGCAGGAGCATGCTATTACATTGAAGGAAGGTGTCCCCCATCAGCGTAAGGCCCTACCGCTATCCTCAATTTTAAAAGGATGAGATTAAAAAATTTATTAAATAGACTCTAGAAGCAAGGATTATCAGGCCCAATGTTAGCCCTTTTTCTATCATAATATTACTTGTTAGAAAGAAAGATGGGAGTTGGAGGTTTTCTGTAGACTATAGGGTGCTAAATAAGGAAACAATGCCTGATAAGTTTCCTATCCCAGTAATAGATGAACTGCTAGATGAGTTGAGTGGAGCAATTATCTTCACCAAGATAGATCTGAAGTCAAGATACCACCAGATCAGGATGAAAAGAGAGGATGTGCCAAAGATTGCTTTTAGAACTCATGAAGGACATTATGAGTTCCTAGAGATGCCTTTTGACCTCATTAACGCCCAACCACTTTTCAGTCCCTCATGAATAAGTTCTTCAGACCCTACCTCAGCCCCTCATGCAGTTTTTGTTGGTGTTTTTTGATGATATCTTGATTTATAGTAGGGAAGAGGAGGATCACTGGGAGCACTTGAGGAGAGTGTTAGGGGTGTTACAGGAGGAGCACCAATGGAGGGCCAATATGAAGAAATGTTGCTTTTCCCAAGCCAATGTGTAGTACTTGGGGCATATTATCTCTCAGGAGGGGGTGGCAGTAGATCATGCTAAAATTGAGGCTATGTTGAGATAACCAATGCCCAAAAATCTTAAAGAGTTGAGGGGATTCTTGGGATTGACATGATACTATAGGAGGTTTGTGAAGGGGTACAACACCATCGCATGGCCCCTGACAGAGCAGTTAAAGGATGGATTCTTATGGGGAGGGACGACCACAATAGCTTTTGAGAGCTCGAAGAAGGCCATGACCACTGTATCGGTTTTGGCCCTACTAGACTTCACGCAAGTCTTCATAGTGGTTACAAATGCCTTAGGATATGAACTAGGAACAATACTTATACAGAGTCGTCGACCCATTGCGTATTTCAGCAAATATTGACAGCTAGGGCCAGGTTGAAATTAGTTTATGAGAGGGAGTTGATGACCATCGTGTTAGCCATCCAGAAATAGTGACTCTACTTGTTAGATAGGCATTTCATCGCCAGAACAGATCAGCGGAGTCTGAAGTACATGTTGGAGCAGAGGATGGTGACTGAAGAGCATCAGAGATGGTTGTCTAAGTTGCTGGGGTATGATTTTGAAATACAGTATAGGTCAGGATGGAGAACAAGGTGGCAGATGCATTGTCTAGATGCATGGGGGAGTTGCAGGCGATAGTAGGGTCGGTCCTATTAATGATAGATTGGGAGGCCATTAAGGAGGAAAGTGCTCGGGATGAGGAGTTGGGGAGGATTATGGCAGATCTATTGAAGGAGGGGGATAACCACCCAGGGTATTCTCTAGAAGGGGAGAGGTTGTTGTATCAGTGGAGGTTTGTGATGCCTAGGACATCAGTCCACATTCCACACATACTCCATGAATTCCATGAGATCGCTGTATTGGAGACGTACAAGAGAATTGCCTCAGAGTTGTATTGGAAGGGGATGCACAAGGATGTGGAGGAGATGATAGTCAAATGTGAGATTTATCAAAGAAACAAGTACATGACCATGTCCCCAGGAGGATTACTACAGCCTTTAGCTTTACCATGGTGGGTGTGGGAGGAGGTATCCATGAACTTCATAGATTGACTACCCAGATCATAAGGGTTCACAGTGATCTTGGTGGTAGTGGATAGATTAAGAAAGTATGCTCATTTCATTCCCTTATGACATCCCTACACCACCGTGATAGTGGCATCAGATTTTATCAGGGAGGTGGTTTGCTTGAATGGAATACTAGAGTCTATAGTATCAGATCTGGATAAGGTGTTTCTTAGCTATTTTTGGGGGGAGTTTTTTAGACTGCAGGGGACAATACTTAAGAGGAGCACCGCCTACCACCCCCATACAGATGGTCAGACATAAGTGGTCAATAGAATCTTGGAAACATACCTATGATGCTTTGTGTCGAAGACACCCAAGCTGTAAGCCAAGTGGTTGATATGGATAGAATATTGGTACAACACTTCATATCATTCTGCTTCTCAGATGATCCTATTAAAAGTGTTGTACGAAAGGGATCATCCTCACTTGTGCACTTTGGGCATAAAAGCACTCCAGTTTCCTCAGTAGAGTATTTGGAGGAAAGAGAGTTGGTGTTGGAAGAATTGAAGAGGCATTTATTGAGGGTCTAGCAGATTATGAATAAACAGGTTAATGGGCATATGAAGGATATCCAATTTAATGTGGGGGGCAAGGGTATTCTTAAAACCCCGACCTTATAGGTAGAGGACCGTCGTCCGTTGCCAACAGAAGGAATCAAAAGCTTGCACCAAGGTATTTTGAGCATTTTGAGGTGCTTGTAAGGATCAGAGAGGCAACATACATGCTGAAATTACCTTCAACGACAACCATACACCCTGTTTTCCATGTTTCACAATTGAGGAGAGCAATTGAGGAGCATGTAGTCAGTTCTGAGCTACCTGTCACTTTTACAGAGGACTTGGAGGTGATACATGAACCCCTTGTGTTACAAGGGGTGTGTTAGGGGGAGTAAAGGAGGCATTGATCAGGTCGGAGGACTTTTCAGATTATGACGCGACATGGGAGTCTTATGAGAGGGTGAAGCATCAATTTCCTTCTTTCATCTTGAGGACAAGGTGGTTCTATGGGAGAGCGGTATTGTTAGGTCGATTTCTATTGAACCGGCTCAGTCAGCCCAAAGCATTGGGTTGGTTCTTACTTACAGGAGGTGGACCAAGCCAGTCCGCCCCCTAGGGATTGCCACTCAAGCTTCTAGTGGACCCACTAGGCAATTTAATAAGGAACGAGGAGGCGGCTGGGGTTGCAGGGAAGTTTGAATGAAGTATTTGAATTTATTTCTTGAAATTTTCAAGTACTTCATAACACTTCCCACTAACCATTTTCCTCTTCTGTTAGAGAGGATTTGCTGATATGATCGTAGTGTTAAATGAGTTATCTTCATGGGCAATTTTTTTTGCTTAAAAGCATTCCATTGACCATTTCCCTCGTGTTAACAAAATTGGTTTTGGTTCGGTTTTGAAAGGCCATTGTTGTGTTTGGGAGGGAAAATAATGTTCATTTGTCTCTGAATAATCCAGACATGCAAATGGTTTGAAATTTAATATCCATTATAATAGTGTCTAAGTTGATATGAATATGATCCGATAAGTTTGCATTTCTGCATTTTCTATTTTGTGAATGTCTCTATATGTTTCCGAATGTATTAGCTCTGTCTTAGAGCGTGTCCTGACAGTTTTGTGTGTGCAAACCTAATGTATGAAATTTTTTCTTGAGAGCGTTACAACGCCGTGTTTGGTGAACATTGTGGCTCTCAACTCTCTATATTTTCAATTTTGAAATTGAGCAAAATGGATTTTAGGGGGGTTGTGGCGTCGAGGGTAAAAGTAAATTGTGGGTTCTTAGTGGTTCAAATATGAGGAATAATATTCTACATGAGTTACACTATTCTAGATATACTATTCATCTTAAGAGTAGCAAGATCTATAATGATTTGAAACGAATGTTCTAATGGCCTAGATTGAAAAGTGAAGTGCTGAATTTGTATTGAAATGTGAAATTTGTAAGTTGGTCAAAGCAGAACATCAACAACTTAGTAGTTTGTTACAATTGTTGCCCATTCTTGAGTTGATGTGTAAATTTTGCTGTGTTTTTCTAGGTCGAGGCAATAACATAATGCTATATGGGTCATTGTGGTTCATTTGAAGAAATCTTCTCATTTTCGTCTTATCCGACAAACTAATTTTGTAGAAAGGTTAGCACAATTATATGTGTGGGAAAATGTTAGACTGCATGAGATACCTAAGTTAATTATTTCTAATTGTGATAGTATATTTACCTCTAGACTATGGAGGAGTATTCAAGAAAATCTGGGTTAAAAATTGCATTTCAGTGCTACTTTTTATCCACTGATAGATGGTCAGTTTGAAAGAACAATTCAAGTACTAGAAGATCTTCTAAGAGTTTGTATTATGAATTTTGGTGGTGGTTGGGAAGATCAAATCCCTCTAATAGAATTTACTTATAACAAAATCTTTCAGTCTAGCATTAATATGACCCTTTATGAAGCTCTACAAGTTGAAAATGTAAGACACCCTTGTCTTCAATAGAGGTGGGAGAGAGAAATATGTTATGGCCAATTCTAATAGATGATGATACTGAAAATATTCGTCTGATTAGGGATAGATTGAAATTTGTGGAGGATAGGTAGAAAAAATATTATGATTTAAAGCATCGATTTGTTGAGTTTTAGGTTGGAGACTTTGTATATATGAATGTTAGCTTAATGAAAAGTGCAAGAAGATTTGGAAAACAAGGAAAGTTGAGCTCATGGTATATTTGTCTATTTGAGGTAATTGAAAGGATTGGAAAGTCTGCTTATTGTCTGTTAGTGCTTGAACATTTATTTGAAAGCGCTATATTTTTTGGGGAGTGGTGCGACGTTCAGCTCTCTATATTTTTTGTTTTGAAATTGAGGTAAAATGGTTTTTATAAAGCGCTACGATGGCAAGGGTGGCGCAGTGGCGCCGTGCTATTTGTTTTTCGAAGGAAATTAAGTGTTGTAGTGTTGGGTATTTGAGCACCTAGTATTGAGAAAGGAAATTTTATTTAAATATCAAAATTTATTAAAACTCATTTTACCAAATTATTCTCCCCTTATGTAACTAGTTAGAGACAGATAGAGGAGAATTCCTAGAGAGAGAAAATTCATTTCGAATAGCTTCAAGCCAATTTCATCCGTCGAGCCAATTCGGTAAATTGTCTGGGTCAAGTTAGGATATTTTTACCATGTCTCAGTTTTTAATAATTCGGAGTTTTTGAGATTTTTTTTATTTAAATTCTAAAAATTTAGAACAAAAGTGGGTAGATTCTAACAATCGGTAAATTTTCACAATCTAACTTTTGATAGATAATAGATTGCAATATTTCACATATTTTTATATATTATTTGTGAATTTTAATTGAGTAGTTCTTAAATTATAATGGTTTAAATAATCTAAAAAATATCCTAACACCGATAAATAATGTTGTAGCACAACAAAAACCTTCAAACATAGTTGTGACAAATTTGTTTGCTGATTTACCCATATTTCTATATGTTTTTATATTAGTAGGGCATTTTGATAATATTTACTATATCTAAAAATGTGATTATTTTTGTGTTTATCTATCTAAAATGTCTGAATTGGGAAAGTTTTGATTTTGATGTATGCTGGGAGTTCTGATGTGTTGTGCTGGGAGTTATAACGACTTGAATTTCTAAATATTTATAGTGTTAAAGTATTGATAGTTATAGGGGTCTATCATCTGATATGCTAACACAATGAGTCATAAGTACTTGATATCTGAAATTTGATATTTGCTGGGAGGAATAAGGACTTGAGGGGAAATGATTATGATTTATTATGAGCAGCTGATGTGATGTATTTAAATTTCTATTATTTGTAATTTAGTGCGTTGTGCTTATTGTTTTTAATTTTGTTTTCTATTATAAAGGTTTTCGTTTAAATTACATTACCTAAAACTGATAATATTATCAAAAATGTTCAAAATGTTCATTGGATTTTGTGAGGGTGATCATTTTAGTCTAGACTATTTCCTATGCTCATTTTCGTCCTTTAACTCTTGGAAGTTGTCCATTTTAGTCCCACTGTTAAATGCGTTTTCTATTTTTACGGAACTTTCACACGTGAATAGTTAAGTGAGGGTGTATTTGTCTTTTTAATATCATTTATGTGTAGCCCTAATATCATCAAAAGATGTTGAAGAGTAGTTGCAATCTAGATTTAAAAAAAGAGTAGTTGCAATCTAGATGTTCAAAAATTCATTTCCAAAAATTAGGCTATTAGCCCTAAGGAAAAAAAAAGAGTAATTGCAATCTAGTGATGGCAACGACCAATGGGGGATGGGCATGTGTACTCGTTTGTGGACAAAAGTTGTGATTGATAGCTAGCATATGACTTAACATGTCACACTTGGAAGTTAAGGTTGAAGCTAAGGTTGTCGTTAGCATATGACTTAGTCGTTTGTGGACAAAAGTTGTGCTGCACCCGAGGATGTTGAGAGCCTTGAGGCCTTGCTCCTTCTCTATTTTTTGGCCTCAACGTCTTAGGGTGAAAAATGTTTCTCAACTTCTTGTTGGCCTGAGGTGAAATGCATTCATTCACTCATTGTTAGTCTCCGCTTTTAGGCGAGACAAATTCAATCCTCCGCTCAATATCACAAAATAGCAATCTCAGCTATCGTCCATCAGCTTTAACCCTCATCTGTTCTTTGACACCCTCCGGTAAGGATATTAGGGCTATGTTGAATTGTAGTTTAAAAAAGATAAATATATCTTCATTAAACTATTCATGCATGCATGCAACTTTAGTCCAAATAAATTAGTGTATTTAATGATGGGAATGAGTCTGTTCATGTTTAAAGAGCTAAGAGACAAAAATTAGCACTTAAAATAGTCTTAAGACTAAAATGAACAACCTTACAAAATGCAATAACCATTTTGTTCATTCTGACTCTATTCTAAATGTAGATTCTATCGAGATTATTTTACCAGGGATCATGTTAGAATTCTAATTCCTATTTCTGTTCTTTGGCATACGTGTTTGGAGAGGAAATATTCAATACATGGGGGAGGTATGAAGTTCAAACTCCTTTAAAAAATGAAAAAAGATGCAAAAGATAGGGGGGCAAAGTTCAACTAGCAGCATATCATTGTGAGGTTGGATATGCTAATTGGTCTATTAAGATCAGCTAGGAGTATAGATTCTAAATACTGTAGAGGGGATCCTCTATTTGCCTCTCTTTATTGAATAAGAAGATATCATGTTTCTGTTATTATTTGGCATTTGTAGTCAGGTAGCTTTAACCTGTATCTGGTTTTGGTTAAATTTTCTTGATTGCTAACAACAACAACAACAATATTAAGCCTTTGTCCCACTACGTGGGGTCG